>NW_017259205.1:84280-92860 GCF_001594045.1 Atta colombica
TTCTCCTCTGTATGTTGAAATGATGCTTGCTGCGCGTCCCTTGACATCTCTGCTTGTTCGATTGACAAAGTTCTGTTGGCTTTCTTCTTTATTTTTCTGCGAAGAGGGTATCTAATTTGCCTCTACATCGTCACTATTACCTGACAATGACAAGACATCCTCCTGCGAGTAAGACTTATTTCTATTTTCTTCTGCAATTTATTTTTTCACATATTTTTTTTCTTGCTGTGATTCCATTCTGGTTGCTGTTCTCGTATCTGCCTGCTCGAAGCTTTTCCTGAGCCTGGTGAATAAAATGATTGTATGAAAGCAAAATTGATTTCGGTTTCAAGGCCATCAAGTATACAAAAAATCAATACACACAGATAGGTACCTACATGCCGAGTCGCACCACCATGCAGCACAAAAACAATCTGCAATCAATTCACTTGTATGTACATAGAGCTTTCACCATCTCTGACAAAAATATTTACAGACAGAACTAAATCATTTAAAATTAATCTTACAGAAAAACGAACACGA
This sequence comes from Atta colombica, assembly GCF_001594045.1. NCBI lineage: Eukaryota > Metazoa > Arthropoda > Insecta > Hymenoptera > Formicidae > Atta > Atta colombica. Next base: position 84,803 of record NW_017259205.1, read on the forward strand.
CAAAAAAAACATAATCAAAAACAATCAATAAACATACAAACAAGATCTCTGACACAATCAGACGAAAGAATCCATTCTCTCATATGTCAAACGAACAACAGATCAAATTGAGAATATTAAACAAACACAATATTCGAACTATCTTTAGACTACCCAAAAAGATAGGACAAATCTTAAGAAATCCTAAAGATCAAAGATCTCTACTCAGCTCCGCAGGAGTATACAAAATATACTTTGTTCTTGGGGGCAAATATATTGTACATTGGAGAAACTGGGAGAATGATCAACCTGGATAAAAGAACACCAATGTGATGTCAGGCTAAAACACGCAATCAGCATTATTAGAACACAACATCGAAACAGAATATCAAATACTATTTGACAAAACGATCACAATAGCCAACATTATATCATACTTTCCAAGAAAATATAGAGAAGCTATAGAGATACAAAAACACCCTAACAATCTAAATAGAGGTAATGGCTACAACATAAATAAAATATGGAAAACTATTCTCCCGGTTATTGAATCGATTTCCTCCACTTCTCGCCCTCTCCCGCCCATAATTTTTTTCTTTCCCCCCATCACTCCAACAAGTAGCGTAATATAAAAAAGAATGACCCGGAGGAACAGTTAGGTATCAGACTGCAAGATTCACGAAACGTTGGCATTTCAAGAATTGGATCTGAACACGGAGGAAAACGCAATCTTTATATAGAAAGCACCCGTGAAAGCCTCAAGAATATTAATAATAATAATTAAAAAATCAATTTTAAAAGTTTCAATAATATTATATAATCAATAAAAGCTCAATAATAGTTTCACTGAAAAACAAACACAACGGGTTGAATGAGTATAAAAGAAATGCTAGCGAAAACAAAACTTGCACGAACTGAGCATGCAAACACGCTTCATTATAATAACGCTTTTATTATCAGTAATAATACAGATCAAAATAAAATAAAATTCTCGTTTTTGATTGACCGAATATTTTCGTCTTTTACTCGCACTAATTGGATGATTATTTTGCGAGAAAAGAAATCGTAATCATTTTTTAAACTTTGTCATTTTTTATCTCAAAAATTATTACTTTAAAAAAAAAAATCTAAGAGATATAAAATGTTCATTTTGATTCAATTAAACTTACATAATTTTTTCAGAATTTTCATTCGAAGTTTAGATTTTTTTTAAATAAAAAATTGTTTATAATTTTTCAATAATTACTTAAAAAAATAAAGTGTATATGGATGTTTTTTCGCAGAATAATATGAGGAATCGAATCCAATCATTTTCAGTCGGTAGAACGTTGATCCGTCGGTTTACACATTTTCTAAGCGGGATAAATTATCACCTATAAGTCATCCTCTTTCTTCTTTGTAGTCCTTGACAAAGCGTAATGATGTATCAAATCCTCGACAGCCCGGCCGTCCAATTCTCACGATCTTGTGCCAATTAGGCGGCTTCGTGGTTCGATTTACCCAACAGTGATTTGAGTTGGTCGACTCTGTTCGGGGATCTGCCCCTTGGTTTCCATTTGCCATTTTTCCATTTTTCTCTCGATCATCATCTTCTCCATCGAATCGTTTTGCCGCGCAATATGACCAAAGAAATCGAGATAGGATATCCTCCTCGACAGCCTCGTACGGATGTAAAGCTTGTCCAACAAAGACTAGTGCGGCATTCCGTCCATGATATCCGCAGTATTCTTCGATACACCCACATCTCGGAACTCTTGATTCTCCTCCAATCCTCTCTTTTCATTGTTCATGTTTCTGAGGCGTAGCAATTGGAAATACTAGAGCGTTTGTCAATCGGAATTTGATGATTTTTATAACACTGTAGTCTATCTAGATTCTGATCAGTTTTGAGGTTGCCGCTCTCTCGCCATTGCAATTCGTCGGATTTCGTCAGAGCTTCTGATGCTGGTTGCGAGAGCTCCAAGGCGATATACGAATTTGTCTATCACTTCAAAATCAGCTATTTATCATAACGTATATAAAGCTGTTTATCATTCATCTTCCATCATTATCATAATCTTGATTTTTACTCTATTGATGTCGAGGCCAAAATCTCTAAATCGGGATAGTCGCTGCATGATCGTCTCTAGCTCGGCAGCATAGGCGGCGACATTAGAATGTCATCGGCGTAGGTTGAATGATCTTCCTGTCTCCCAGTGATATGTCTCCATTCCAATCCTCCAAAACCCTTCGCATTATGAATTCCGTGTAGATGTTAAATAGAATCGGAGATAGGATGCAGCTCTGGTTCAGCTTCTATTCTGAGCTCCTCGAAGTCGCGATTAACTTGGACGGTCATCGAGTTTTGATTGTACAGCGCCTTGATGAGATTGATAAAGTGATGAGAAACTCCCATGTCCTAAAACATTCCATAGAGATATCCATTTGACAGAGTCGAAAGCTTTGGTGTAATCGAAACACAGAAATATGGTACGTCAAATTCTCTTGCTTTCTAAATGAGCTATCACAAGTTCAGTATTTGAACTCTCTAGTTCCCCTGCCAGGAACGAATCCACACTGCTCTTCGGCTATCTCGATTAACAGGAAGTGTCTGAGTCTGTCGTTGAGAAGAATTTTACTGGCGTGTGGAAATCAGCGAAACCGTCCTGTTGTTGAAACAATCCATTGGAGAGTTTTTCTTATATATGGGTATGAAGAGTCACACCACTTATTTGGCCAGATTCCCGATCACCAATATTGTTTTATAAGAAAAATAGAGATACTCAGCTCCTTCATTGCCTTGACCGTTTTCCGCCGTAATGCCGGAATCAGGAGACCTCTTGTTCCGAAGATAGTCTTCTCAACTTCTGACTGCAGAATATCTGGTTCTTCCGTATTGTGATCGGAATGATAATCATCGTTTCGTGGTTTATCTTTGAACAGGTCTATGCAATATTTCCTTTATGCTTTTACTATTCTCTCCGTCTGCGTATTTTCCAGATCGTCCTTAATAACCTAAATTTGAATTTCCTCGTCAAATGTTTTATTGTCTTGAAGAATTTATACGAGTTCTCGGCAGAGTGCTGTTCGATCTCTAAACATATTGTCTGCAAGGATTTGTTCTTGTTTTGGCTGCATACCCTTTAATCTCTTGATTGAACACTCTTAGATGCTGGCAGAATCATCGTTTCCCATATTCCTCCGCAGAGTCTGTCACTCTTCCACAAGATTAAGGTAGCAGTACTGCCATGAGATCTTTTCAGCTGATAGTCCGCTTCGATGATTCAAGTCCTGATAATCTTCCACGATTCATTTAGATTGTTAGCCATGGATGCAACATCTGGTTCGCCTTTTTGTTGTAGTTTGCTCTACAACATCGTTGAGTCGATCAGGGATTCAGCATCTTGGATTTCCGGCGCTCGTGCTTGCAATTGAAGAGCAAATTTGACCATCAGAAGTTTATAATTCGAATCATAGTCCTCGTCTAGTCGGGCTTTAACATTTTTGATGGATGATCTCCATCTATCTCGAATCAAAAAGTAATCGATCTGGTTGTAGTGTTTTCCATCCGAACTTACCCATTGATAATCGCGGGTAATATTTGAACATGGTGTTGACCAAAACCAAATTATTCTCTAGCGCAAATTGTATGAGTCGCTCTCTCCTGTCATTCCTGTCTTCAAGTCCAAAGGCTCCTGATGTTTTCGTAAGTTGAGGATTCGTTATCCGCTCTACTTATAACCAGTTCCTTCGAAGGTACGGCGGCTAATTGATCTTCTATAGCTCCGTATACCTTCTCGATGTTTTCCTCCGGTGCAGTAGAAGTGGATATGTAAACTTGTACAAGGTTGACACGGATTCAAGAATCTCATGAAGAGTTTAATTTTTATAACCATGTTACTTATTGTATTGTATAAGATCATTTTCTGCGAAATCTTCTTGTATACTATAAATGCCATGCCATTTTGGTTCTGAATATCTCCTCCTGACTTATAGATCATATAATGCTTTCAGTCCTTTCAGTGCGTTTCGGCGATTTCGCGTCAATGGAGATCCGCATCAACTCTCTCTCAAGCAAACTGACTATGACTTTTCCGATTAAAAGTCTCCTCACATTTCCTATGTTGAGAGGCCGCCATATCTGAAGTCGGTTTAATAGTGGCTGTAATTGTGGTTGTGGCAGTGGTCTTGGTCTTGGTTGTAGTTGTGGGCGTGATTCAGTAATCCATTTCGCATGGGCGACCTGACTTCACTATCGTATGCCCGGTCGCATATTTTACACTGCCTGACTCGAACCTAGGACAGCACCGGTCGCTAGTCGGATCTCTCGGCATATCTTTCTTTGTCGAGCTCTCCATGTATTTTTCTGATACATTCTCATGGGAAATAGTCATAAACCTATTAGGTGTACAACTTTGCTTCTGCCGTTTTTTTCCGAAATTCGAGGCTTTATTGTAAAAAACTTATACATTTATGATTCAAAGTATTGTCCCTCGCTGGCCACTACTTTCTCCCATCTTTCGGGTAACGTAGGAATCCCGCGTCGAAAAAACTGGTCATCTTTTGAGGCTATCCACGAATCGATCCAATTTTTTACTTCTTCATAAAACCGGAAGTGTGCTGGTTAGCCAGGCCGTGTGCCATTGATCGAAACAAGTGATAGTCAGAGGGAGCAACGTCTGGAGAATACGGCGGGTGGGGTAGGATTTCCCATTTCAACGTTTCCAAGTATGTCTTGACCACTTTCGCAACATGGGGTCGAGCATTGTCATGCTGCAAAATCACTTTATCGTGTCTCTCGTTGTATTGCGGCCGTGTTCTTTCAATGCTCTGCTCAAACGCATCAATTGCGTTCGATACCGATCGCCTGTGATTGTTTCAGTCGGTTTTAACAGTTCATAATACATTACGCCGAGCTGATCCCACCAAATACAGAGCATGACCTTGGAGCCGTGAATATTCGGTTTGGCCGTTGACGTGGAAGTATGGCCGGGAACTCCCCATGATTTTCTGCGCTCGTAATGAATCCATTTTTCGGCCCCAGTCACAATGCGATACAGAAATCCCTTCCGTCTTTGCCTTTCATGCAGCTGATCACAAGCAAACAAACGCCGTTCAACATCTCTCGGCTTCAATTCGTACGGCACCCAATTTCCTTGCTTCTGAATCATTCCCATGGCTTTGAGGCGTTTTGAAATGGCTTGTTGAGTCACTCCCAATGATCGTGCCAATTCTTCTTGATTTTGACACGAGTCTTGCTCAAGTAGTGCCTCCAATTCTGCACCTTCTCTCTTCCACCACTATGCCGGTCTTCGACGTTAAAATCACCGTTCTTGAAGCGTTCAAACCACTCACGACACGTTCTTTCACTAATAGCGGCCTCACCATAAGTATTTGAGAGCATTCGATGAGCCTCAGCCGCAGATTTCTTCATATTGAAGCAAAAAATTAAAATCTCCCGCAAATGACGAGAATTTGGCTCGTAAACTGACATTTTCAATCAAGAATAACTTTATGATGCAGACACAAATCGACTAATGTTTCTATGGGGTTATGTTGACAGATGCCCAAGTTTATTGTATGACGTCTATGATCTATTTATTTCGACCACCACTTATCGCTAAAGCCATTTATAGGAAAACGGCAGAAAACAAAGTTGTACACCTAATATTATAAATAATAAGCCAAATACCGCTAAGTAGATAAAAATAGATAAAATGAGAAAAAGTAAAATATTTTTTTATGGAAATCTTAGTTTTATTGTTAATAGTCTTGTGTTGAAAGTTGACGGGTTTTGTTTAAACATAATTTTTATCGATTTCGTGAATTTAATCAAATGTAATGGTAATGATTGGCTGATCTACCTTAGTAGAGTTAGGGAACACATCCGAAGTTAGAGGAGCTGATTCTATGTTAAACAATAGATTAGAGTATTTAAGTAAATTATGATTGAATATACTTGCTGAAAGAAATTATGCTTTTCGAGTCATTTAAAGTACGTTCCAAAAATCATACATGAGAACTAGGAATATATCTAGAATTGAAAATTTCTTAGAATGTGATTACAGCGCGATAAGCGGCACGGGCTAGTGACAAATAAACTTTAATATGAATTTTTTAAATATATATATTAACTTATTTCTATGAACATTTCATCAATACTCTTATTTTTTCAACAGATTTAATTGCATTTAAATCAATTAATTCTATTAAAAAGTATTAGTAATGTGAATTTGTGACTGACCCGTACTGCTTATCGTGCTATGTGTAGAAAAAAGAAGAAGCAAATATCATGGTTTGCGCGGTTCCTGCAATTATCTAGTTAGTTTTTGTACCGCGTACCGCATATTGCGCTACATGATAATCACACCGTTAACTTCCGGAATTAATCTGATCATATAAATATGTTTATTTAGGTATAATTATACAAGAAATAACATTTCATTTGTATTTATAAACTGTATAAAGTTTGAATGTAATATAGTGCAGAGTGCGTCAACTCCCCTCTTGAAAAAAATTGCCATTGACTTAGCGCCATCTAACATAGTACAATGAACTACGAAGTCAGAAAATCAAATGACGTCTGAAATCGATCCAAATCGAAGGCAATTATGATTAATTATGATAGTTGTAATCAATCATGATTTAGTTGGTTCCTCAATTGGTTATGCCATGTTGTTGCATGTTGTACCGAGTTTTGTTCAGTTACTCAATTGTATTCACAGGCTTATAATTAATATATGATTTTGAGGAACATTAAAGATTACAAGAAATAATATTTATTTAACTTTTCTCGAACTCTTCTGAACTTTTTTCCCTACTATCAAAGTAGTACAAATGATAATTACTTTGTAATATACCTCAAAATCGTATATTAATCATAAGCGCGCGAATACAATTGCAACTGAACAAAACTCGGCTTAACATGCAACATGGCACAATCAATTGAAGCACGAACTAAACTGATCATAATTGACAACGATTATAACTAACAACGATCATAACCATAATTGCGCTCAATTTGGATCGATTTCAGACGCCTTATTGTTTTTCTGGCTTCGTAGTTCATTGAACTATGTTGGATAGCTGAAGACAAATTTTTTCAATTGGAATTGATGGACCCTGATATAGTGAGAATTGTATCACTGATTTCAGATACACCAACTAAAAAATTGCAACATTCTTTTTTTGAGTTTTGGAATGCAGTCTGCTCACCGATTGATTTTTATTTATGGATCCGTAAATATAAACTAATCGCTTGGTAAATAAGCTGCATTCCGAAAACCATAGAAATACAATAAATCTATTGCAACCTTTTAGTCGGTGACAATACAAGGTATAGATATCCAAATGCACCAACATTAAAAATAACGAAAAATAAGTCGATTTCGACATGGAATAAGCAGACATTCAAATAAATGAATATATGTAAGAAAAATGAGAATTGATGCGACTTGAATGATTAAGAAGTATAAGAACACTTTGAAGTTCGAAATTGACAAGTGAATGCACAACGACCCAATCAGAAATAATTTCTCGAAAACGTCGATGTCGAAAATAAAAATCGAAAATTTTCGAAATTTCTATTGATTTTGATAGATTTTTGGCTCCAATTTCAATTAATTTTCGAATTGGAAATAAAATCTTGAATTGATCTAGTCAACATAAAAATATACTAGTGTCACTAATGCAATAAATAAATTCGACAAGTAGTGTCACTAATAGCGTAATAGTAGTGGAGAAAATTTCATTAAAGTATCATTGAAATTATATTGTGAAAATAAATATTATTGATTAGCATTACATTTCAGAGGATACACAACAAAATTATAATAAAAAAAATTTATTTTACGAATTCGAGAACTATTTTTATGATGCACCCCATACGGGGGTCATCCATCCGAATCCGAACTTCTACTTATCATGCTTCATTTCTGTGATACGAGAACTTCTCCTTCGAAGAACCATGAACACTTATAATGCTAATGAATGTATAGTTAACATATCTGTTCAAAGATGTGAAAGAGGCGGAACACATAAAAAAATATAATTAATGTTAAATATAGTAATAATGTACAAATGATGACACCTATGATAATA
>NW_017259205.1:92960-110298 GCF_001594045.1 Atta colombica
TAGAAGTAGTTCTATGTTACGTCATATACTACTATAGTAGTAACACTACTGGCTCAGCATTGATACTATTGCATATCAGTAGTAATACTACTGCAGTAGCAGTGACATTAGTAGTATTTTTATACTTCCAAATGATATTGGAAACTTGTATGATAGACCAACATTTAAATTTCAAAATTTAATTTAAAAATCGAGATCATTTCGATATTGATTTGAGCTAAAATTAGTCTAGCTAGACTTTGATAGAGTCGATAATATTTTTCCTTGATTTCATGCTCATTTATGGTAAGAGACAGCTAATAAGTTGTCAGCATTTGTAATAAGCGACATTATTCCCTGAAATTCCTAAATGTGACGTAATAAGATTATATTAAATAAACTACAAAATACAAATAAAAGTAATGTTATTCAGCAGGAGTAGAAAAATAAAATAAGATACAAAGAATTACTAAAAGAAAAGATATGGACTTTATCGATAGTTGTAAAAAATGTTCCGATTCGATAAAAAAAATTCACAATTTTCTAAAAAATATAAAATTATTTATAAATTTTGAAAAATTTTGAGAAATCTTTTATGATTACAACGATATTGCAATTGTTGAAATGAAATCGAAAAAAATGTCGATTCGACCTTTGAACGAAAATATTTATTCAAAAGAGTCTTTCAATAAGGACGCTCGAAATTTGTTAGATCATAGTAGCTGTTGTAACATCTGTCAAATTTGTTGTGAATTGTTTAGTACTGTATGGCAAATCATCATGGAAGGTCATAGTGTTGTCACGTGTGCAAATCATAAAATTTTATTATCAAAATCAGTGCTCCGTTCGAGAAACATTCCGCGCATTACATGATTTTTATCCTCGCCACCGTCCTGCCAAGTCGACTATTCGACGTTTGGTGGCCAAATTCGAGTCAACCGGTTCGATAAATAATCAGTCAACATACGTCGCCGAAACGCAAGATCTGCTGAAAACATTCTACTATGCGTGAGAGTGTACGGGAAAATCCGATTTCTCGTCGTTCACAAGAATTTCTGGCCTTTCTGACTTCAACTTGGCGAATTTTGCATCGGGACTTGGATCTGCACCCCTAAAATTCAATTGATCCAGGAACTTAAGATAAACGACCATAGACAACGCCGTGTGTTCGCTGATTGGGTTCTGGAGCAGTTGGAAGTTAACCTAAATTTCGCCATGTTCATTATCATCTTTAGCAATGAGGCCCATTTTTGGATATGTGAACAAACAAAATTGTCGAATTTGAGACGATACCAATCCACGCGAGATACACCAGCTCCAAATGCATCCCGAGAAAGTTGGTCACTTGATGTGAATTTTGATCTGGCGAAATTATCGGCCCGTACTTCTTTCAAAACAAAGCGAGTGTTGTCATAACCGTCAACGGCGAGCGCTATAGATCGATGATAAACAACTTGTGACCTAAAATGGATACCGATAACATGTGGTTCCAACAGGATGACGTTACGTACCACACACCGCATGCCATGACATGGACATTTTGCACGAGCGATTTGAGGGCATGATTATCTCGCGCGGCGGCGAACTGGCCACCGAGATCGTGCGATTTAACGCCTTTAGACTTCTTCTTTTGGGGAGGAAGTTCCTTCTTCCTTCCTATTTTAAATCGCAGGTCTATACGAATAAATCGCAAACAATTGATGCTCTCAAAGTCAACAAATACCATCCAGCAAATTTAGCCAGATTTATGCGAGAAAGTCATCGAAAATTGCACTGCCCGAATACGTGTCACCAAGCGAAGCCGCGGCGGACATTTGAGCGACGTTATATTCCATACTTAATGCTATAAAATATTCTGTCAAATAAAAAAAAAGTTGAATAGATATCTCACACACAATATTATTTTATTTACATTTAAAAATCGAGCATGTTTATTGAAAGCCCCTTTACTTAATTAATATTAATCAAAGAGTGCTTAGTGGTTATCCCCACCTTCTCGCTAATTATTAACATCGACGGTATAATCATTCATTGCAAAACACCAACAAAAAGTAATTGCACGTGACTATTAGTGCGATCGAAATCAGCAGCCGGACTTGCCCAAGAAGCAATAGAGGCTTGGTACTTCAATCACCTCCTTTCTTTCTTGTTGGCAATTGGAAGCACTGCAGAGCGTCTATCTGAACATTTCTAGGTAATAAAGCTTCTATTTTACTTTTTCCTAATTAAAACCTCGTCGCGAATAAACCACGGAGCATGTGCCCCGTATTCCCGCGTTCACGCGTCCCTATTGACGCTCTTAGTGGTCAATCCTTATGTTGCGTGGGTCTGTAGAGGTTGTTGCGCCTTATTTTATTAACATAAGGAGAACGAGACAATTAAATGACTGAGTGTTATACTTCATTATTCATGATTATTCACTTTTATTATTCACGAAAAGGAGAATTATTCCAGGATTTTGCGACATTATGTCCACCTTGGCTACCACGAGAGATTTGAGACTTGCCACGCGTGCTTTTTGATACTCATTACCCATCACGCGGTCATAAGTTGCTCCGAGTACCCTGGAATCTTAGAAAGATTCCTCGTATATTTGAAAGGAATGGGAGAGCTGCTGTGGAACGATTCAGAAACGACCATAATCGTTATTTCTAGCTCTTGTATTTAGCCAATCAGCAACCTGGACAAAATCAATCGTAGCCGCTTCAGCATCCGGAACCGTGAATTCTGTATCCCTAGCCTCAGATTGGATCGAACCCGGGGACCGGTCGAATTCTAATTAACAAATCTCTCTAATTAACAAACGGAACATAACAAAAGGAAGAAAACAGAGGACTATAATTGGTTTATTTTCTTACGTGTTATGCATTTTGCAAAAGTCTACGCTTTCTGTTTACAGCGAAGCACTAAGATTCTTGTGATAACTGCCTTTGATAAAAAAATCCACGATCGCGTCGCACGACAATTCTCTCATAAGATCGTTACTAATTTCGAAGAAAGAAGATCGTTATAATAATCTTCCGGATGTGGTAATCCCTCGCAAAATTCAATTATATTCTTCTTCGATTTAGTATTGCTGCATCCCCAACGCTATTCTTTTACACGTGTCGTATTGTAATTGACAATAGGCTTCTTGCCATTCCGCGTAATAAAACAAAACTCTTTCAAAACGCACGTCGGACACGAGAGATAAATGCCACAGAAAAGCCTTCACAAAGATCGTCTTCCCGCATATGATGTAATTCCAAGGATGTTTCTAGCACACGTCCATTTTACGAAATGAATGATCGATCTCCATGAGCGATTTCAAAAGTAAAAAAAAAACGTCATTTAATTTCTAGAATACACGAAAGGAAATAATTTTAGGAGGGCAGGGGGGATAAGCTGATCATCGCGATGGCAAGACCTTCTTTCACGCGGCGGACGAGCATTTGCGTCAGTGTATTCCCGCATGAGCTTGTCAGCGAAGAGCGGCAGGCGAAAAGCTGATCTCGCCGCGGTGCGACGCGCATAAGCTTATCTTCGCGTCAAAGAGACTTGCGATCTGCGTATATTTCTATCGCTAAGTGAGCGCATAGCATCGCCAACAGTAAACTTACTGATGTCACTACCGCGATGCCGCAGCGAAAAAAAAGAAAAACCTTTCATAGAAAAATCGGAAAGATTAGTTAGAATTATATAATAATAAATCACCTTTTATTTTCTTTAAGTACAAAATTTTTTTTATTCGATACTTTTTTTAAAAAAGAGGAAGGATGAAAAGGAAACATATATAATTTTAATTTTTTTATGTTGATTATATTTTTGATAACTCTTATACAAAAATTCTATTATAAAAACAATATTTATATTTTTATATTACAATTAAATATTTACATTTTTATATTAGGTGTGGAAAAAAGTTCGTGGCGTTTTTTTAATGCCATCTAACGGGAAAAACGCCATGAATTTTTTCCCACACCTAATATTTTTACATTTTTGTAATACATTAAAGCATTCAATAAAATTCTAATAAAAATGTTTTTTTTGCAAAAGAGAGATACTTATATTTTATTATTTACAATTAATTATTATATTATATTTACAATTATTTATTATTATATTTATTATTCAAAAAACTTAAATTCAAGTCTTTTCTTACATAATACTTAAATACGCAAATAGACAGAAAACTCGCGAATTTAAAATATAAGTGAGAGAAAGAAAAAGAAGAAGTCGTTATTCTCTTCTGAAAGCATACGGTAACCATAAGGGAATAGCGATTATTAATAAATTTGCGTTTTATCAATACCGGCGCTCACGTTTTTGTTTCGTTTCGCGTTACGATTTCGTATACAATGCGCCGGATTACGCTGAGATTCAAATTTATTGCCATCCTTCCCATTTCTTCTTCTTTTTTTCTTCTTCATCCTGCCTTTCTCTTTCATTTTCCATTATTAATTTCCTAACATTATTAAAATTTATAATTCGAGAGTTCTTATAATTTAATGTTATTATTCCTTTAACTTTACATATCTCGTGTCAGCTATCTTCTGGTGTATGAACAACGTACGCGTAGAATTTCGAGCGGACAGTTCGATAAAACTGCCCGTAGCTCGAGTTCGTCCGTCATATCGCCCAGAAAATTCGCGGCATGTACTCGCTCGATTCGCCTCTGCTTACGTAAATACACGAATCTGTATCACAATATAAAACATGACTACCTAATTTCTCTAGATATTCGTATAATATCAGTTGTGCTTGTGATGTCGTCCATGGCGCGATTACAGGATTGGTTTGCGGAGAAGGCATGACCGTCTCTTCGCATAGTAGCAACGAAACATATATTATCTCGTCATTGACAGGTAATATTATATATTGGTTATTTCGTGCTCTGAGCACGTTGTCAAATGTTTATATTTTTTTACGATTTCTGTATTAGGTAAATTGGTTCGTTGGCCGAATTTACCTCAGAAAGAATTCAAGCAGAGCTTGCCGACCAAACGTAAACCAGGATTTCGAACGATATTATTTCTATCGAGAACAATACCCTCAATTTTTTCGTATTCCCGAAAGGGAAACTGTTCCTTACTCTCGTCATTCAGGCATTCGCTCGGCCTAGCTTCCTGCTTTAATTTCAAAAAATTATTGATATATTCGGCAAACAAATCACCTTGCTTCTTACAAGGATCGAACTGTGCGACTCTAAATTGCCATATTTCGCTCACATTCGTCACGAGATAACCTTTCTCAAGAGCTTTGAGCAATTCGCAAAATACCCATGCACTTACGAATTTACGATCGGCGGGAAGAGTGCACTCGGTCTGCGAGAACTTTCGCACCAACTACGACACAGCCCGAACAACAATTTGCCTTGTACATGGTACGGAAGTACAGGGTGAAAGAAATCGCGTGGAGGAAGTACTATGCACGAATAATACCCTCAACAGAATCAAAATTAAAATTCGGAGCTACGCCAATTAACTCTGAACATTGTTCTCTGATATAAATCGTAAGTTGACTTAACGGAAAAGTACCCGTTTTTAATACATATGAATACAGAAAACACACGTCATAACGTATTTTTTCCATATCCGTAACTTCGGATTACGATATTTTCCGTACGGCCACCAAAAAACGCCTCGCGAAGTTCGAGAGGAGGGTTGATTAGCATCAGATTTCGAGAAAATTGTGCATCTCGCGATTCTCGCACTTTTCTTGTGTAAATTCACACTCCCATTTCTCCATCACCATATATCCACGTTGTCGAAGACGCTATGTCATTGCGAGAGTTCGTTCGTATCGAACATCGATTGTGATTTTCGCGTGACGTCCCGGACGTAAGTTTCTTTTCAGGGTTGATTTGATAATAGTTGGGACAACCGTGAAATTGTAACACGTAACGCAATGTCTCGTTCACTGATTTGACTTCGTAATATCCGTCGGCGGGCGTATCGGCAATTCGATACTCGCGGCCTCACCCTACATAAATTATAGGATGTCCGAGCTCACGCTCAATCCACACTAACCACTGTAGTGCTTTGTGCGAATAATTGTCTTTATATCTATACCCGGTGGTTCCTCGCATTTCTTCCTCGCATAAAAAGTTTTTGCGAAAAACTTTCATAGATGTGGAAGCGATAGTGCATTCTACAAACGGACACACATGTCCGCGTTCTAAAAATATTTTTCTGAACTCCATGCACGCACATCGAAGGATATCCACGTTATTCCGACAATATTACTATTTTTTGTTTGAAGTAAAAAACGAAATTTGATCGCGACATTTTCTCGTGTCAAATCATAAAACGCTTGTGTTCCTCGGGTTTCATTTGCTCGGGCGAATAATATCGAGCGTCAGGTATTGGTCCAATTTTGATTTTGCAGCACATTAAACAAATGAGGAAAAAATCTTTATCCCGTAGTCCGACAGCTTTGGGCTGTCGGAAAATGGTAAATCGGATAAACGCATAGGTATATAATTTGAACTATCAATTTTGTACTAATCATTATAACGATAATTTTCGTCCCGTTCAAAATCATCCAAGGTTCTTCCGTTATTTCCGACTTTTCAACGAGGTACTTTAAAATAAATTGAGCGTCAAATGCTTTAGCATTATGCGCGATACAGATGATTTTTTTTTAAATATTTAGTTCTTGCATCGCGAAATTGACAAATTCTTTTACGGGATCTCTACTAAATATGAATTCACGCACTCCACAACATCGCAATGACATAACCTCTATTCCCGCGCACGCTTCGCAAATTTGTTGCGCGACGCAGAGAGTTGGAATTCTTACGTTGAATTCTTACATTCTTCGTTCCTTTGAGCGTCTCGTTTTGTCGCGTTTCGAATCATAAAACACGAATGCGACGCAATCTCTTTTAACACACTTGACCGTGTCTTCATTCGTATTTATTTGCGGCTTTTCTTCTCGCGATGCTACAGTACTCGTACTCTCTCCAGGATTTTCTACTGAGGCTTTACGATAAAGAAACCGCATGTAACACAAATGATTCGAAAACTGTAACAATCGACAAGTTTTGCAATAAACTACGTCGCGATCGTGTTGCGATTTTGAATTAACAATCGCCCGCATTCGCCCGCAATCGTTGCAAATTTTAATGGATTCGCAAATAATTGCGAAGGATTGATTATATAATCCCTGCGCTCGATGATGTTCGAAACATGGACGCCCGAAGAAGATGCGAACGCACGAATCATTTAATCAATTTAACGTCGGGACGTTCGCAAGACAGGATGGCATGGCAGCGTGGGCATTTTTTTGTGCATCGTTGACCACTGTCGTTATAAAAATCCACGTTGTACGCCACACAATATCCTCCACGAACCGGCGGCGACTTTTATATTGGGTTATCCGGAAAGTTCGTGCCGACTAACCTATATATAATTTAATAAATATAAAATTTAAATCTTCTGCGTTTCAATTTTCCTTCAAAATCGGCACGAACTTTCCGGACAACCCAATACTTAATATAGAATTATAATATCGCAAGCCCTCGTAATACATTATATTTAAACGACATGAGGATTCGCGACCTAGGAAGGAAAATAACACGCAGCGTTTCGTACATCGGATTCTCGCCTCGACCGAAAGTATTGAAATTATATATCATAATTACAATATTTTCGGAAGTAAGAATCCATTGGAATTACTCGATTTCACGAATTCCACAACCTTTCTCGGGAATCGTGATATCAGCGGATTTCGTTAATTCTTCGGCGCTAACGAAGTAGTATCACACGAAGTAGTATAACACAGTAGTATCTCACGGATTTCCACCTTTTTTGCAGTTGCCCACGCTCTTAATGCGCGTGTCATTATGAGCGAAAGAAGAAAACACAAATTGTCTGTGTTGTTTATTTGCAAAATTGAGCGTTTAGCTTCGCGAATTAATCGATTAGATTAACGTCCACGACTGACTGAAACTTTGAAAACATACTATAAAATTTTCTGCGATATCGAATCCTCCAGCACTTTGCACCAACGAACTCACAAATTGCCATGTATGTCCTCGTGAGTTAAATCGCATGCTGGATGAAACGATAGACCAGCCGGATAGACGCGCCGATTCGAACGATAATCCTACGTAATCATTCAGTTCGCGCGATGTAGTATGTTCGAATTTCACGGAACGCGCTTTCTATCCAACGAACGATATCTGTATCTTCGGGTGGCGGACGTATCGCGAGTCGTTGTCTCCCTCCCTAGTATCGCAAAATTTCTAAATCGACATGAGTTTTCCGTCCTTAACTTAATAAAATCAAAGCTATCTCTAACCTCCTGCTGATAATCCGACCGGTGATGATGCACCTGCTGCTGCTGCTACTGCTGCTGCCGCTGCTGCTGCTGCTGCCGCTGTTGCTGCTGATAATGTTCACCGTCGATAGAATACTCGAAATTTTGTGAGAATTTTTCTTCCAAGACGTTTTCTTCCCTTGCATGTCGCGATGTAAAAGCAACCGCGGGAGTAGGACGCTGGTCGATACCATCAGTTTGTACTGTAAAAAAAGTTAAACAAACCTTATTAATCTGATAACATCGTTATATTAAGTCAGAAACTTATACTACTAGTTGTAACATTACAGCATGGCAAAACAACTCATCTACAACTGTTTACATGATTGTATGTGGGCAGATAATGTTTTTCTTATTTGTAAATTTTAATCCTGCGACATAGGCAGAACAGGGAAATACGAAATATCTGATAAAAATATCTGTTTAAGTATCTCCAGCAACAAACAAATTTAAAGTAAAAAGTAAAATATTATTATCTTCATTTTCAAGAGGTGCATAATATCTGTTTTCTTCTTCTTCCTCTATTGCCTCCTGAGTTATTTCTATCTCGTCATGTATTTCCTCCTTCTCCTCCTTATCATCATCGCCATTGTCATCAACGCTCAATATTTACGTTGTCCTCCTCCTACTCCTCCTCTTCCTCCTCCTCCTCCTCCTTCTTTTCCTCCTCCTCCTCTGTAGACTCCACAGCTTCTTCGCTTCTTCTTCGAAAATCGATCTTGTTCGATTTCCTACGCTAATTTTTGTTATTATTATTATTTTTGAACTCATTGATGTAGTAATTCTTATTCGTTAGAAACTGCCCACGAACTAAACTAATTCTTTTTCCTCATGATTTATTACGAAAAAATTTTCTCTTTTTGGCTAGTCAAATTCCTTCCATTTTATAAAAAAAGTAGGAGAGAAATCATAAAACATTCCTGTTCGTTCTTGTTTTATCTCACTCCTCTCCCCTTCTGACTTCTGTGGGGTATAGATTATTTTAAATTTTTAAGAAAAATTTTGAGAAAATTTATGTTTTTTCATTTTTTTCATCTGCACGCGCAAAATAATTTTATTACGTAGCGTTGGAGAAGGAGGCGATGTCATCGGAACTATCGAAAATCCGTTTCATTTGAGTCTCGTCGCAGCTTCAACTTCGCGAGCAAACAAGTATTATACTTCTTGTATTTTTGATTGCTGTCTTGGTTCGCTTGAATTTACTGTGGCGTAATAATGGCCAGTCCAAAAAATACTAATAATTCGGACACGGGAACTCCATCCCTGACTCTTTCAAGTTATGTAATGATGACGATGAGAGAAGAAATGGTCGATTTTATATATTACTAATAACAACATATGGTCTTAACAATTCTCATACGAAGACGATTCACGTAGGATTGTAAAGAACGAAAGAATCTTCAAATCTCTTGTAAAATTGAGCGGACACGGAATTTATTTCGATAACAACTGCTGGCAATAGTTTCAAGATCACATAGGACTCATGAGCGAGTATTTTGAGCAGTGATAATAGAAACCTAACTTTGTCGTTATAAAAAATATCACCATTTACCATATCTTACAAACAAAATCAATATTGCTGGCATATAAAGAAAAAGAGGAAAATTCCACGAAATCTTCGAAAAGAAGAGAATGCTCATGATTCAACTCCACCGGCGAAAAAACGAAAAACCTATGTAGCGGCAATTATAATGCAGAAAATTACCTTTCTCGGACTGCAAAGCATTGTAAAATGCGTCAATGAGCATTTAAAACAATTAGAATCTGATAATGTTAACAAGTGTGCTCTATATTTAATTCAAGAAATCGAATCGAAACTACCTACAAGTTTTATTAATCAGGAAATTATAAAATTAACGTTGCGAGGTAATTATGAAGATATAGAACGTAATGTACGTACACATATTAACGACTTAATTTTTCTTGATACGTATTTCAATATAATATTTTTGGAATTAACTTCATTAAGATATAACGAAATTTTTCATATATTCTCTCAAAGTGAGAATCTTTGGCTTAATTTTTCTAAAAACTTTTTTTAGTTTATTCTCATGCGAACGTTGTATTTCTTCTTTGAAAAAAAAGAATTTATATCAATAAATACATTTTTGTATAAACACTCGTTTCTTAATCATCCGTACCCTCCATAACCAACTTTTTTCTCTACATATTTCCGTTGTTATTATATATATGAGAGCTGTTTGATAAGTACCCGTGTTTGACGACTGAGAGCGCCTCTGACTAAAAGTCTGTATACCATCGTGTAACGTCATTTTTTGAACGACGCAAGTAAAAATTTCAGACAGCTGTACTGGTTAGTTTAGTTTTTATAACAATTGAAAGTTGACGAATTTGTGCTTGTTTGCAATCATGGAGAAAGAGCAATATCGGTCTGTGATTCGATTCCTGTTTTTGGACGTGAAGACGTGTGAAGAAATCAAAGAAAAGTTGCATGCCGTATATAAGGACAACGCACCTTCGATAACTACCATAAGATATTGGTACAACAAATTTAAGCGAACATCCATTTTTGATGAAGAGCGCCCAGGTCGTCCGATTGAGGTGACTATGGAGAATATGCTCAACAAAATCCATGATATCATGTTAGCAGACCACCGGGTGAAGATCAGAGAAATTGCTAACTTTGTAAAGATCTCAACTGAACGCATACAAAATGTCCTACACGAAACATTGGGCAATTGAAAAAGCTATCGGTGAGATAGGTTTGCTCACAGTGGAACAAAAACGGAATCGCATGACAACTTCAAAGCACTGTTTGGACATGTTTAAGCGCAATCTGAAAGAGTTTCTGCGGCGTTTCGTCACCGTGACGAAACATGAATTCACCATTACACACCAGAAACGAAAGAAAGTCTAAACAGGACTAAATCCGGCGAATCTGCTCCAAAGAAGGCAAAAACGGTTCCATCGGTCGGAAAGATCATGGCCATCGTTTTTTGGGATTCGCGAGGCATCATTTTCACTGACTATTTGGAAAAGGGAAGGACAATCACGGGACAGTACTGTGCTGATTTATTAGACCGATTCGACGCTGAATTGAAGAAAAAACGGCCTCATTTAGCGAAAAAAAAAAAGTGCTCTTTCACCATAATAACGCACCAGTTCATTCGTCCACAATCGCCAAACTGGTAAAACTGGTCGACACTACGAATTGTCTCATCCACCCTATTCTCCAGATTTGGCCTACCTGTGATTTCTATTTATTTCCAAACATAAAAAAATGGCTTGGCGGAAAGCGCTTTGCATCAAATGAGGAAGTCATCGCCGAAACAGAGGCCTATTTTAAGGAATTCGACCAATCATATTTTTTAAACGGTATAAAAATTTGGAATATCGCTGGGCTAAATGTATCGAGCTGAAAGGAGATTATGTAGAGAAAAAAAAATTTTTTTTTTAATTTTCTTCCCTAACACGAGTATTTATCAAACAGCCCTCGTATATAACATAGACTTAAATAAAGTACAAGAAGTAGAATACAAATTCATAAAATCCTCATACATCATAAAAATCATACTCTCACTCGAATAAGTCATCACACCAATGCGTCGCGTCAGTTGAATGTTCGTTCCTGTTTTACCTCTCCCCATTTTTCCTAGCAAAAGTAAGACTCTCTCTAGACTCTCAAATTTTTGTATAAAATCTCTTCTCTCATAAATAAAAACATTCACAAACATTAACAGGTCGGAGACATTGTGCCGCGCCAAAAAAAAATGGCCGTCATAAAATTGCCCACTATTCAGACTCAGTGTTTGTACTTTGTCCTTACGATAAAAAATGTTACAGCCTCAATCTCCACTCACCATTTTTTCGGACTTTACTCTCCATTTTGTCAGAAGTCCTTCACCACCCCCTTTTTCCAATCATCTTGCGGATAGATACGGTACGAGCCAATCAGAATTTTGTCAAGTATAGGGCGAATCAATCAGAACATACCATTTAATTACCCTATTACTCCCACCCTTCACTCCTCGACCAATCAGAGCGCGCTCTTTTCCAGACTGACCCGTCTAGGTCACGCTCATGGCGCCGGAGGGAGACGTGGAGAGGATTTATTTTGAGCCTAATAGCTGCCTATATATTACTATCGTCTTATTTCAAAACTATGAAATGTTTCAAGATGAAATCGATGATTCTTAATTGAATAAGACTTGATCGAGGCAATCTTAAGCGCTGTCTTAGCTTCAACTATAAATATCAACCTTATTCATGGATCAACAAATAAGAACCAATCGCTCAGTGAGTAAATGATATTTCGAAACCCATCGAAAAAAAGTGTTGCAACTTTTTAGTCCATGATTATACAATATTGTCGTCTTCATGGAGTATAGATAATAAGAGGCCGAACTAGGCTTTGAAAAGATTTATGGTCAAAATCAGGTTTCTGAGTTGGTATTGATGATGTTCGGTAGGCGACGTTCGAATCGCAAGACTCCTCTCATATATGCTTACGCACACACAACCGGCACATAATCTAAGAATAGAAATGTTATTCTTTAACATCATGCTCTGATAGTAATAAGAAGACGTAAATTATCATTAAAACTGCATGAAGAATGGAGCTATTCTTCATATAAAATTGATATGATCTACCATATAAACTGCGAGAACGGTATGGTAGAACGAAAACGATATCTTGAGCAAATTAATTCAGACTATTTTTGACCATACTTTTTGACGGCTTCATCCATGTAATTCGGCCTCCTATTCTCTATCTATACTCCATAGTTGTCTTGCATTTTATTGGATTCGGCTCAAAACAAAAATTGCATATACATGCGCGAACCGGCATTTTTTCGCGAATGTCTCTACTGGTACCGACGAGATACTATTAAAACTCGTCAACCCTGGGCAGATTTTCGGTAGCAGTATAAAATTCGGCAGTATAAAAACCCTAACAGCATGTTGGCCATCTTGCTGAGCGCACGAAAAAATCGTAATGGCGTGATCAGGCGATCACCGTCCGAGCGTTTCCCGCGGTATTAATGTTTCGAGGGCACTCGATCGAGAAAAATCAAATCTTCTCTGCTTTCCAAATTTTTTATTAAAAATGCCTCGAGCGCGGGCGAACGTATTTTACAACGGATACGAAAAGGATCTTAGCGGTAGCGCAGCGATAACTTTCCACGAGACGAGACGCGTGCAGAAGACGAAAAGACAGTTTGTTTTGGTTGCCAAGACGATCTGATATTATTTTTAATCGATTACGCGTAACGCATGCGTTATTTAGCAATCGACATCTCGTGAATTCATCGATTTTTCATAGATGCAATTAGGCGATATAACTAGACGTCGTGAATCATAGAGATACCGAACACAGCACAAACATTGATATGTCGACTGTAAGTTAAAGTTAGGGTTGACTTTGCTAAGTCAGGCCTTTAGAGCTGATTGTAAGTCGACTTTATACAGATGTCCTTCTAATGTCGACTTTAGGATGCCTAGTGCGATTTAAGAGCTCCGCACAATAAAAGAAATAGAAAATAGAAAACAAGAATTTCAACCTATCAGAAATTGTATAGTCTACAATACATGATTTCTTGAAATTCTTATTCTCTGTTCTCTATTTCCTGTTTCTTTTATTGTACGGAACCCCTTATGCTCACAAAGCTTAAATGTGGAATCATTTCGTCTTTGTTGTTTAAATATAGTTAAGCAAGAATGCATGCTGTTTATGAGCGTTGTGGACATGAATCGGATCACAGAATAGTTGACTTAAAGTCGACTTACAGTCGTCTTTAAAGTGGGACATTGTATGACTTAGAGATGTCTCTAAATCGTCTAAGGTCGATACTGTACGGACGTTCATTTTTCAGACGTCTAAAAATTATAGTCGACTCAGAGTCGACTTAGAATCGACTTTGTGTTGTTAAGGAAGAGCCCCAAGAATCCGGAGTAATTGAAAATTAAACTGACGTAATTGACAATTGATATAAATTTGCTATTACTGACATAACCAAGATAACAAAATACTTCCACGGTGTTGGTGCAATGAAAGTACAGTGTATTATGCTGGTATTCATAGTCGATTCTTATATTTAAAATCGTCTTAAGTACAGCCTTAAGATATCACGAATCAATCAGAGAACGGATTCGCGTTTTAAGATATTATTTAAAACAGTCTTGAAATAAGAACTGATTATGAATACCGATCTATATGTATGTACCATACTTATTATGTACGTGTGTACCTAAAACATATAGTATCAATACACCATACTTTTGATACGCCGTATCGATAACGTGCCTTACCGATAAGTAAACGTATGTTACCAAAATTAATTAATTTTATAGTTTTATTGCTAAAATTAATATTATTATATTGATTAATATCTTATTCTAAAGTACACACATCATAAAATTATGATAAAAAAGAACGTTTTTCCCTAAATTCAGAAACTAATTTTATAGTGCTTCGAAGTGATCACCTATCCGGTTGCATACCGCCATCTAAATTTATATTGCCGAAAAATTTTTTCTCTGTAATTATCATCTCTGTTGATAATCAAATTTTGATGATAACACTGGAATCACAATTTTAAAGAAAAATTAAATATTATTGAGTTTTAAATGCATGTATACTGAAAAGCAAAAATGAGATCCATTTTCGGTGTGGACGGGTGTAAAGTCACTAGATTAACAAAGTTAACCGCGAATTGCCATTTTAACTCCATGACGCGCGGTTATTAAAAATTTCAGTCTCTTTCGCTGCGGTTTTTGCAACTTTAGAACAACTGGGCATTTTTGATAATAATAGCATTAGGTTCTTCTTCTTCTTCTTCCATTTCTGCATGAATTTTTGACCTTTTATTAGACAACTTTGCTTCCGCCGTTACAACTTTGCTTCCACCATTTTCCTATAGATGGCTTTAGTGGTGGTGGTCGAAATAAATAGATCATAGACGTCATACAGTAAACTTGGGCATCTGTCAACATAACCCCATAGAAACATTAGTCGATTTGTGTCTGCATCATAAAGTTATCCTCGATTGAAAATGTCAGTTTACGAGCCAAATTCTCGTCATTTGCGGGAGGTTTTAATTTTTTGCTTCAATATGAAGAAATCTGCGGCTGAGGCTCATCGAATGCTCTCAAATACTTATGGTGAGGCCGCTATTAGTGAAAGAACGTGTCATGAGTGGTTTCAATGCTTCAAGAACGGTGATTTTGACGTCAAAGATCAGCATAGCGGTGGAAAAGAGAAGGTTTTCGAAGATGCAGAATTGGGGGCACTACTTGAGCAAGACTCGTGTCAAAATCAAGAAAAATTGGCACGATCATTGGGAGTGACTCAACAAGCCATTTCAAAACGCCTCAAAGCCATGGGAATGATTCAAAAGCAAGGAAATTGGGTGCCGTACGAATTGAAGCCGAGAGAACGGTTGTTTGTTTCACAAACAAACAGTTGTTTGCTTGTGAACAGCTGCTTGAAAAGCAAAGACGGAAGGGATTTCTGCATCACATTGTGACTGGGGACGAAAAATGGGTTCATTACGATAATCCCAAGCGCAGAAAATCATGGGGAGTTCCCGGCCATGCTTCCACGTCGACGGCCAAACCGAATCTTCACGGCTCCAAGGTCATGCTCTGTATTTGGTGGGACCAGCTCGGCATAGTGTATTATGAACTGTTAAAACCGACTAAAACAATCAGGCGATCGGTATCGAATGCAATTGATGCGTTTGAGCCGAGCATTGAAAGATAAACGGCCGCAATCCAACGAGAGACACGATAAAGTGATTTTGCAGCTCGACCCCATGTTGCGACAGTGGTCAAGACATACTGGAAAACGTTGAAATGGGAAGGCCTACCCCACCCGCTGTATTCTCCAGACGTTGCTCCCTCTGACTATCACTTGTTTCGATCAATGGCACACGGCCTGGCTGACCAGCACTTCCGGTCTTATGAAGAAGTAAAAAATTGGATCGATTCGTGGATAGCCTCAAAAGATGACCAGTTTTATCGACGCGGAATTTGTACACTACCCGAAAGATGGGAGAAAGTAGTGGCCAACAATGGACAATACTTTGAATCATAAATATGTATAACCAGTTTTTTACACTAAAGCCTCGAATTTCGGAAAAAAACGGCGGAAGCAAAGTTGTACATCTAATTGAATTAGGTTAGACTAGCACTTCGACGCCATTTTGTCTTCAAATGTTAATTCATTGAATTTTTTCATTGCGGTACTTAATTAATCTAATGACTTTAGCGCGCCATATATCGGTTGGTAGACGTGGCAGTTACTAACCAATAGCCAGCGCGCTCATCTTCAACCGATAAACACATCTACAAAACTAATAAATCATAAAATTACTACAATATTATCAATTTTTAATCAATATTAATAAGGACAACTTCAATATTAATAAGGATACAAACTCCCATAAATATCGGCTTTTAATAGGAGTGTAGCAATTGCACACGAGCCAATTGCGCACAAGTCAATCACAACGCTGAAAAAATAAAATTAAAAAACTTTCTCTTAGGCAGAAATCGCTGTGACTCGCAGTGGGCAATTGCTACGGTGTACAAGTAAATCACTCTCTTTAATAGTATCTCCCCAGAGAGGGCTGTGGTCAAAGTCTTGATACAAATGCTTTGCAATATTTGATGGACCAATTAAAAGAAAAAATGCAATTTGCAGCATCGCGTTGACCGTATCTAAAGTCGTCTAAAAGAAAAGAACTAAAAAACATCTAAATTATTATAAAAACAGAGAGAAAGGATATGTCACAACCTGTAACCGCAAAATGCTGCCACTCACTAGTGCGTCCTGACAAAGTGGATATAAACTACATAGCTCTGACATGTCTAATATATCCATTTTTCAGATGATAAATTCTAAATGATAAATTGATACTTGGTTCATATAATCGTGCTACATTCACAAATTGTGCATCAGAAATATTCATCTCTGCAATCTTATATGCGAGTGATGTTTATTTCGCTTAAAAGTATTAACATTAAGATTATATTATATTTTTACAAAGGTTAATATTTATATTTTAAATAAGCTCTATATATATATATATATATA
>NW_017259205.1:110398-111244 GCF_001594045.1 Atta colombica
ATTTTATTTTTATTAAACACATTTATATAATTTACTTTATTTGTTATTATTTTCTTATCACAATCCTAAAATTTGAAAAGCATATAATAACAAAATTAATCTAAACTTTTTTTGTATAAATACAAGCATTTGAAATACCAATTAAGTTATTAGTTTCATTGCGATGCAAAAATTAGGTGTTTAATAAAATAACCTAGCAAACGAGAATAGATTGAAATGATCTGAAATGAATTCAGATTTTCAGAAATATTGATTCACGAATGTTAAAATAAATATTTTTCAATCCTGAATGCATTTTTATTCATTTATAGGAATTGCATGGAGCATCTCTATGCCTTTCAATCTAAAAATAATATTAGCTTTTTCAATCCAATTGCATCCAAATGTAATTGAATTCAATTAAATAAAAAAAAAGTATTCGCAATTCAAAATACGCATTTGGAAAGAAAAAAATTTCAATCCATTTTAATTCATTTTCGTTTGCTGGGAAGGAAATAATATATTTTATTAATAATAACCTAAATTAAAAGAAGAGCTGACGAATCAAGTTGATTAATTATATGTATGCTTGTAATTATAAATTCTTATACATAAAAATTTAAACAATGTCAAGAGATTCAATCCGAAATATCTTATTTATTTAGAGAAATATAATTTCTCATGCAATTTCTTCACCTAAAGCTGAAACGTTGCTCTATCGAGTGATATAAATATCAATTTAAAAAAAAATAGAATATTTTAGCTAAATAATACATTTTAGCTAAAAATATAATATTACTTTCCTTCTATAACTATTGCATATATATATATATATATATGCAATAGTTATAGAGTAAATATATATAT
>NW_017259205.1:111401-112327 GCF_001594045.1 Atta colombica
TTCCATACATCTCCATTAGAGTACAGATAAAAGAATATTGTTTCTTAATATAATTATTTTTTATACACGTTCTAAATCATACGATACATTTTTTAATTTTTATATTTTATACATATATATATGTATTTTATACGTATATGAGCTA
Organism: Atta colombica; assembly: GCF_001594045.1. Lineage (NCBI taxonomy): Eukaryota > Metazoa > Arthropoda > Insecta > Hymenoptera > Formicidae > Atta > Atta colombica. Next base: position 111,547 of record NW_017259205.1, read on the forward strand.
AACATAAGTTATAATTATATGTATTATATGTATATTTACGTTTACGCAATTTTTCTCTTGTTGTCTAGCTAACTGCTAAAGATAGATAGAGTATTAACATGATATTGATGTGCATGCGTGCGTGCATGTACATATCATGGTATACAAGGTGTCTCAGCATATATTCAGTTGTTCGTTTCAAATTTTGTTAACTCAAAATTGTATGTATATCTTCGTTAAAAATAAATGAAATTTAAATTCAGAAAAAGGATTTTGAAGCTTGAAATTTCTATTTTCAAAGCTTACTATATTTTTTGAGTTTATATGAGTTTTGTAATTTTGACATAATAAAATTTATACATAATTACGAATTGAAAAAAATGAAAAAATTTTTTCTCATTTTATAAGTCTGTCACGTGTCCAAAATAAATTTGCAAAAATTTTCCACTATAGTGAAAATTTTGAAGCTACAAAATTGTTTTTTTTAAATATTTCAATTTTTTTATTTTGAATTGAAAATAGAAAGAAGTAATTTAACTTTGATTGCTCCTTACCCCGACAAAAATCATTGTATTACAATTAATCAGATACAAGAAACCAGATTTAAAGCTAAAATGTTACTGTATCGAGTGATCGAGATATAAATGCAATTTAAAAAAAAATTAGAATATATATGCATTTGAGCTAAAAATATAACATTATTTTCCTCCTATAACTATTGCGCAATAATACAATGAAAGTATAGTCATACTTTAACTCAAATTTATACGTATTCTATTTTTTTAATAAAATTATATATATA
>NW_017259205.1:112339-113773 GCF_001594045.1 Atta colombica
TATATATATAGAGCAATATACCATTCGATAGAGGAAAGTTTTAGCATTAAAAATCAGTATCTTTAATTACGATACGATGATTTGTAACGCAGTTATTAATATCAGTTATCAATATCATTATTATCGGAATATCCTTCCTTTTTACTTAACTCGCGAATAATTCAGAACAAAAAATCATAGAGACACTTTTTAAAAATGAAGTTTTAAGGAAAACTTTTAGCTTACGACAGATAGTCGAAAATTTCACAATAAATTCTATATATAATTTTGAGTTAACAAAATTTGAAATGAATTTTCTGAACAACTTAATATTATTTAACAGACAATTGCGAAAGCATATTATATAAGTGCGATGGAAAAAAAGAAAAATATATTATGTGAGGTTTCGTTAGAAATGCTTTAAAAGCAGGATTTGATAAAATAACTGATACGACTTATTTAAAATAAAAAATAAAAAATAAGTTCCAGAAACTTATTTAAAATATACAATCGTAGGAGTCGGTAAAATCACTGATACCATTTATTGAAATAAAAAATATAAAATAAGTCCCAAAAACTTATTTAAAATGTTAAATAAGGAATAGGACACAAGAAATTTTTTAAAATATAAAATAAGAAATAGGATCGAAAATGCATTTATTTATTTAAAATATAGAACAACTTTTATTTAAAATACAAAAATAACTTGTCTTTTATTTTAAATTTTAAGGTTTTCGAAGGTCACTTCTTATTTTAAATAGGAAATTGATTTTGGAAAACCTACTTAAAATATAAAGTAAGAAATACGTATTTTAAATAAACGTGCACGTACATATTGTATGTACGAATGAATGTATGAATTGTTTTAATATTATCGTTCAAAAGTTAAATTAATACTAATAACAATTAAGCAATTCATTACAAACATTTGGACCTTATCGGGTCATTTTCAATATCAATACAGACAAATTGATGTTACAAGCTACAATATAAGATATATAAATCCAGCAATGATTGTGTATCATTTTGTTATTTAATCCCTGTAATTGCTTTTTCACGTGGATCTTTGAAATCTTTCTGAGTAAAACTTATTACAATATGCGTTGCATAATGCAAAATTGTCATAACATGTACATGGTACATGTCTATATGTACATGAATCAATTGTGTTTTTTATGTTCGAACTGAAACATTGCGTGTAACACGTATACTTTGAATTGTGTCAATATGTAAATGGTATGGGTGCAGAAATTAAATAACTTTTTATGCCAAAAATTGTATTATCAGTAAATTCAATTGTAAGTACTTTTCACAAAATTTATGATAAAACTTCTATTATGGAATGTGAATAATTCGCGCTTTAAGTAATATTGAAAACCAACAACTGGTGAGTGAATATTGTTTTTCAAAGGGACATGTACCATATGAACACACAATTATATATATATATATATA
>NW_017259205.1:113873-118064 GCF_001594045.1 Atta colombica
AGTGTACTTGTATAATTTTATACTGAAATAATTTAGTAATAATATCAGTTTTGGTCGATTATAAGATTTCATTTACCTATTTTTAATTGATGGAATTAAAATTTATTTATCTATTTATAAAAATTGTTTTATATAATATACATAGGCATACATATATTATTTCTTGATAAAGTTTATTTATAAGCATGTTAAGTCAGGAACAAAATCTTTTATAAATAAAATTAATATTTCCTGTAATTAAGGTAATTAAATTTTATAAGATACATGTGAAATAAAAAATAAAAAAAATAAAAAGAGAGACTAAATTAATAATGTATAATTATATGAAATATATTAGAAACGATATAGCTAATGTCACGAATTTACCACATTGTATCAGTTATAGAAAGTTTATGATTGATCACAATAATGAAACAGAATCATATTGCAACAATTTAATTAATCTCATTATAACAATAAATGATTGTCATTATTAAACAATAATTTGATATTGAAACAGAACATAGACCATGCAAACATTCAAAGAAATAAAGTATTTATTTTTATCTAAGGGATCAGTTGACAAACAATGTTGGTCTACTTTTAAAAAGATATCATAACATTTTTAATATTAAAGATATATGAGGAACGAATTCTTTGCAATTAAAATAACTGAGACACCGATGGTGTACATCTGCAAAAATGTTATTCGTTATAACATTATTCTGAAAAACTAACACTATATTTATAAATATATAAAATTATATGTAATATACGTAAAATATACGTAAAATTTCACATTGAATACACTGCCTAAACTTATTTTTGAAAAGAGAATAAGAATAGACAGACTTTATTGTCGCTGATCCCTTAGATATAAAAAAAATTCGATCTTGTCAAAGTTCTTATATATGTCATTGCATAATTTAATGTGGGCTTGATGGCAATTACACTGAAAATTAACTCACATATTTGTAAAAATACGTAAAATTTCACATTGAATACACCATCCGAAAGAAAAAAATAAATAAATAAAAAAATAAAAAATAAAATAAATGATATATAAAAATAATGAAATAGTAAACGTAAATATGAACGAAAGAGAGCTCTAATATATGCTCAGTGAATGCCGCTCAGTGAATAGTTCACCGTCGCAATCATCACATTAAAAAATGTCTGTGAGAATATTATACTTTAAACGTTAAACAAGAATTATACGTTTATATTACTCAGTGTGAAATTAATAAACAATATTGCTCGTCGATGATAATTTCAATCGCAGTATAGAGAACTTGGATTTCGAAACGTGTTTACTCACAGTAATACATGGTGTACCAAGCATAAGACATAGCAGATATATAAATATTTCAATGTGTGAGATTCGAAGTTTGATGATTACGTAAATTTAAATTTTCCTACATGTCATTGTACGATTCATGATTACTGATGTAACATACAGCGAAGCTCATTCACACATAGACGTTGTGGAACATATATTACTTCAATGTCATAAACTATAATTATGATATCTATATTAAAATAAAATCGCACATAGAGACGAAATTGAAATAACTCTTGATGCGAAAATAATAATTTTCAATAATAACTTGGATGTGTTGCTAGAAAATGTGAAATGATGAGCACTACTTATGGCGACATTACTGATTCAGTCAGTTAGCTCACTACATACGCTGAAGATTCAGTGGAATGCGAAGTTTCTGAAAATTTATGAGAATCACTATATAAAAAAGAAACTTATGATACATAAGTCTTATTACATCAGTCGTTTTGTGGACCGCTCCTACTATTATACATAGAGCAGATTGCTTTTACTGTATGTATTAAAGTACATACTACTCTTGAAACATTTCACGCTATGAACTATTACGTTCCAATTCAAAAGGATGAGGCGTGTGAGAGACAGTAAGTTTATTCAATTTTTATAAAATTTTGATTATACATTTTATACCTTATGTATTTTTTTAAGGTCTATTTACATGTTTTCTATTTTCTACAGCGCATCTTCTCATACATTTTTTAAACATATTTCTTAATAAGGGGATATGCATTGACAGCGTATAAGTTCTTGGACATCAAGATCGTCGTGGAACCTACGTCTCATGTAGAAATTTCGATCTGCGATAATCAAGGCAACTGCATAATCCTGCCTCATGCTACGTGGAAGGCGTTTATCGAAAAACGTGCAGACATTGTGCAATTAATGCAATCAACTGCCCCATCATCATCATCACCGATTCAAAATCTGAATGTAGAATTTGTTAAAGTATATGATAGGAAAAATGTAAAATTGTCATTGTATGATACATGCTTGTACATGATGCCAACAATCATATTCTTCTTATTTGAGCTCGAGTAATGTGTCGAGTAATGCGCACTATAAACTAAGTCAATGTACACACGATGTTAAAGAAAAATTCAAATATTTTTGTATCATTTTTAAAACAAAATTGTATTACTAATAAATGCGATGCTGCAAACACTTTGCACAAAATTTATGATAAAAATTCTATTATAGAATGTGAACTAGTGATCTATGGTTTAAATTGTACATGCTATATTAAATATTAGATAAATAAATCTATATTAAAAAATATATTTCTTTGAAAATTTATCTTTTTCCTAATCTCTTCATCATTTCTTCTTCATATCTTCGTGATAATAAATTACTTAATAAGAAAGTACGTCTGGCTGATCGACTTATACCATTAAAATATTATAAAAATTGTGCTCGTACCATTTTATTGTGATAAAATCACATCATAAAAGTCGTAAAATGAATATCATATCTTTTTAATAAAATTGCGTGCGAAAAAATATATATTAACAATTTGTGACTACCATACGCCAAAATTGTATAATAAATGTGATGCATTAAAAGATTGTGTGAAGTTTATGATAAAACTTCAATCATGAAGTGTGAATTAGTAATGCCCTTCAGATGAAATTATATACATTGCGTTACATTTAAAATAAGAAATAAATTAATGTAAATTTATTAAAAATGTATAATATGATACTTAAATACATTACAGAATTTTTAAAATTATTTTCAGTCTTCTTTTTCCCTGCCTCTATTCAGCGGTTTAAAATTATATATAATAAGAAGACGTGCAATTTTTCCTTAAATAAATTAATCAAATTATTAAAATAAAAAGTGAATAATAAGAAATTATAATTCTAACCTCTTTCTTTCTGGGTTTCCTTCACAATTCTAAAATATTTTTTTCGCTCTTTTCTATAATCATTTGCTTGTCATATAACTTTGAAACCTGCACATTCCTGTTTCTTCTTACCATGAGTAGAAAAGAATTTTCTTTCTCTATAGTTATTAAGAATTAATTAATAATATGATAGATGTTCAATAATACGACGTAGTATTATACAATAAGTGTTCGATAGCTATTCAATAATAGTTTATAATAGCTTGATAATTAGAAGCGCTCAGTTATTTGTATTTTACATTACATTACTAAAAATATTATTATGATTACTAATAATACTAAATAATAATAATAATATTACTAAATAATAATATTACTAAAAATATTATGATAGTTGTTAAATTAAAATCATTGCTAAATATTAAAAAATCATAAAACAAATATCATATTTATTTAATAAAATTGTGAGCAAGGAGAAAATAGAATGTGGGAGAGAATATAACGGAAAGAAGAGAGAGAGAGCGCGAATACTATGATAAGAATATTATGATAGGACCACGATGGGTAGGAGAAAGAGCACGAATATTATGGCGAGTAGGATTACAACGGGTGGGATATATATCATTATACGCACTATTTGGCAACGTTGCAATGTATCAAAATTACATTCATGATGTCATCGCGAGATATATCGTATTAACATTGAATGTCCTTAAAAAAATCTTTTACTACTAACAAAATTGTCGTATATCGGCGCTTGCATTTTTGATCTCTCGCTTGTCTTGATTGAACAATTCCATATGCATTCTTGAAGAAATATGATGGAAGGGACGAAACTTAGAAAAAGCTCGGGCTATGTTACTGCATCAGTCAAACGGACCGCTAATGCAACACTTTCCAAGCATATATGATTTCATGAGATTTTATGATCCTATTCAAGATGAAGAGTTTTATAAATAGTAAATTTTTATTTTATAAATTTTTTTTCATATCTACAGTTTTTATCTGTTTTCCTTTTTTCTCTATTTTA
>NW_017259205.1:118164-137532 GCF_001594045.1 Atta colombica
GGCGGATGTATTTGTGTACTCTTATGCCTTATTTCGTCGATTTTGTGTTTGTTTCGTTTTACTTGCGCGTCTCGCAGATTTTCTGCGGTGATTTATCATTTCTTTTCGTGCGTTATCGTTTTTGCAGGATAATTGGCAACTTTCTTGCGACTTTAGGAATTTTACGTCGTCTCATGGAGTATAGAGAAAGAGAGAAAACGGCTAGGACCGAGGATCGGAAAAGAAGTAATGGAGCCGGGGCATCCTATAAGACGGGTAGCGCGCAGGTGATATCGCTTCGCATTTTGATGTCTTTGCCTTAATTCGAAACATGTTTTATTCACCACCCATTACAGGCATGGCGGCGGGGCCGCGAGGACAGTAGCCGGGGATGACCACTCTACGCCCAAGTGTCGGCGAGAAACCCCACAATGGAACTCCTTCTCAGGAGAGATCGGTGCTCAGGATCGAAAGCAGAAACCATGACTACGAGGATACCGACACCGAAACGCGAGTCTCCCGCGAATCTGAGATCCGGGAGGGCTTCCTAAGCGGCCGGAGGAAACGCAGCGGCTCAATCGAATTCCGCGCGCTAGGACGCAGGATACGTGGTTGACACGACTCACGCGATTCGCAGAGCTTGCAGGACTCGCACCAAGGCACGATAAGACCCTCTCGTGGTGATAGCGATCACTGCGTGCTCCCGGAAGGATCAGCGCCCGGTACTTATGCTGTGGTGAGCGACCAAGGAACATGGCCGAAGGACACAAGACGCTACGAGTGCCCGGGGTAGCGAACGAACAGAAAGCCTGACGAGACTACCAGGGTGAGACGAATGTAACAAGTTTGTAAAGTCGCCAATCTCTGTGTCCGGGAGGCGCGCGTAATTATCATTGTCGTATTTTGTATGCCCGGTATGGTCGTGCGTCGAGTTTTGCGCGGTATTTGTGTCTGAGCATATCGCCTCCCGCGACGGCTCATTGTAAGATTTTTGGGAGAGTTACTTTCTGCGTCCCCCTTAGCCACAACCTGATCATTTCGTGAAGTCTTGTCGCATGCCGATTGGTCTTGTATCGGAATTTTGTACCGTGATGTCTGTACGTTCTCTGTCTATCAGCATTTTGTAAAGTCGTTCGAAGTCCCGCGGATGAACACGAGGTCACTCCGTGTTCGCGGAGAGACCGCACCCGTCTCGTATCTCGACTATCATAGCGTTGGCTACTGCTCGTGTTATTTGCGAAAAGTAGTCTTACATGGCGTGAGCTCGTGTTCATCGAGAGATAGCGCAATTAATACGCCGCGTAGAGCACATCGAGGCATATGCGAAGCTATAGTAACGCATTGCGATAGCGTATTGTGTCGTGACCTTATCAACAAGTACCAACGAGAGTCGAAGCCTGACCAAATATATTTGTTATTTCTTCTTGTTAATAATTATGTGATTTATTAGGTGTGTAAGCTTAAATCCGTTTGCTCATAGGCATTAGTGAGCGTACAAAGCTATCCTGGGCACACAACACACTTTTTTTTATATGTTTCACATCTATCAACATTAATCAGTGCATATCATCAGCAATTTCACAACAACATACATTTTTTCTTTCATAATCATGTCTAGTTTTTGCTTAAAAAAAAAGCATATGAGGGAAGCTTTGCTTTTCTGTTTCAATTTGAAGAAATCGGCTGCCGAATCGCATCGAATGCTTGTTGGAGGCCTATGGCGACAATGCTTTATCGGAAACAACGTGCAGAGATTAGTTTTGCCGGTTCAATGACGACAATTTTAACCTGAGTGACAATAAGCGTGAAACTCGGCCCAGGAAGGTTGAGGACTATCAATTGCAAATTCTTTTGGACGAGGACGATACCCAATCCGAAAAGATGCTTGCCGAGCAATTGGGTGTTTCTCAAGCAGCCATTTCCATGCGGCTACAGCCATAGGGAAGGTTCAAAAGATCGGAAAATGGGTGCCACATGAACTGAACGATAGGCAGATGAAGCGACGCCAAAACATGCCAAATTCTGTTTGCCAGACAAAAAAGAAAGTCGTTCCGTCGGATTGTGACAGGTGATGAAAAGTGGATCTATTTTCAGAATCTTAAACGCAAGAAATCTTGGGTTGATTCCACCCAACCATCAACATCTTCCTCAAGACCAAATCGCTTTGGAAGACGATGCTGTGCGTTTGGTGGGATCAGGATGTCATCTACTACGAGCTGTTAAAACCTGGTGAAATTGTTAATGCTCACCGCTACTACCAACAACTAATCAAATTGCACCATGCTCTACGTGAAAAAAGGCTGCAATATCGAAAAAGACATGACAAGCTGATTTTCTTCCACGGCAACGCACCATCGCACACGTCAACAATGGTCCAAAACTTGGAGACACTCAACTGGGAAGTGCTACCCCATCCCGCTTACTCACCAAATCTAGCACCTTCTGACTATCATCTGTTTTCGTCGATGCCATGCACTCGCTGAACGGCACTTCGATTCTTAAGACGTCCGAAAATGGCTTGATGAGTGGTTTGCCTCGAAAGATGAGGAATTTTTTTGGCGTGGTATACACAAATTGCCCGAAAGATGGGAAAAATATATAGTTAGCGAAGGCAAGTACTTTGAATAAATTTGTTTTTGCTTCCTAGGAAAAAAAATGTGTTTTTCTGACTAAAAAACAGCGGATTTAAGCTTACACCTGATATTGTCGCCGTCTACTCTCTCTCCCACACAGTCCTCTATCCTCGACCACGTACCACACCGTCTTTCCGAGGCTGAGTCGCCTGTTACGAGAGCCGTTGACGTTCTGTAGAAAATCGCGAGGGTGGAGAATCTCCCAATTAATTTCGATAAAGAGTGGCACGCTCATTCGTGCCTGACACCCAAACACGAACTATCATTCGATATCTTGCGAGGCCCTCGCGTATCGACACATTTTCTATCGCATTTCCGATAAGATCAAACGAAGGTTCGTTATAAAGACGGGAATTCTGCAGAGTCGAAAAAGAATTAGCTGCGAACGCGCGATGAAGTTGTGCCACGCTTGTCAGTGCGATTGGAATGTGTGTGTGTGTGTGTGTGTGTGTGTGTGTGTGTGTGTGTGTGTGTGTGTGTGTGTGTGTGTGTGTGTGTGTGTGTGTGTGTGTGCACATATACGTATTACATTCTTCTGCAGAGCATCTTCTTGTAATAAACTCCATATAACGTCATACATATATTGAGAAGAAGATTTATACTGACTCCTACAACTTACAAATACCTGGATAACGGAATCGTCGTGGGACTTATGTCTTTTGTGGAAATTGCAATTGGTGACAACCAAGGTAACAACATAATCTTGCTTCGTGCAATGTAGCAGACTTTCATCGAAAGCACGGATATTGAGCGGTTCGTGCAATCAATCGCACTTCATCATTATCAGTCCAAGATCTTGTGATAGAAATCATAAAAATGCGAGATATGATTGTGATCAAATTAACACTGCGCGAAACATGTATATGAAGCCGTCAACTGTGCTCTTCATGTTCAAATTCAACATTGCGAGAACATATACTCTGAGTTGTACCAGTATATGCATATTGTCAATGAAACATTTAAATATTTTGTAACATTTTTAGGTGAAAATTGTATCATCGATAAATGTGATGTTATAGATTTTTTGCGCAAAAATTTATAACAAAAAACTCAAATAGAGTGAATTAATAATTTATGCTTTAAATAATATTATAAACAATGTGAAAAATAAATGTATTAGGTGTACAACTTTGCTTCCGCCGTTTTTTTTCCGAAATTCGAGGCTTTATTATAAAAAACTGATTATACATTTATGATTCAAAGTATTGTCATCGCTGGCCACTACTTTCTCCCATCTTTCGGGTAGTACGAATCTCGCGTCGAAAAAACTGATCATCTTTTGAGGCTCTACGAATCGATCCAATTTTTTACTTCTTCATAAGACCGGAAATGCTGGTCAGCCAGGCCGTGTGCCATTGATCGAAACAAGTGATAGTCAGAGGGAGCAACGTCTGGAGAATACGGCGGGTGGGGTAGGACTTCCCATTTCAACGTTTCCAAGTATGTCTTGACCACTTTCGCATGGGGTTGAGCATTGTGATGCTGCAAAATCATTTTATCGTGTCTCTCGTTGTATTGCGGCCGTTTGTCTTTCAATGCTTGGCTCAAACACATCAATTGCGTTCGATACCGATCGCCTGATTGTTTCAGTTGGTTTTAACAGTTCATAATACACTACGCCGAGCTGATCCCACCAAATACAGAGCATGACCTTGGATGTCAAAATCATCGTTCTTGAAGCGTTGAAACCACTCACGACACGTTCTTTCACTAATAGCGGCCTCACCATAAGTATTTGAGAGCATTCGATGAGCCTCAGCCGCAGATTTCTTCATATTGAAGCAAAAAATTAAAACCTCCCGCAAATGACGAGAATTTGTAACTCGTAAACTGATATTTTCAATCGAAAATAACTTTATGATGCAGACACAAATCGACTAATGTTTCTATGGGGTTATGTTGACAGATACCCAAGTTTATTGTATGACGTCTATGATCTATTTATTTCGACCACCACTTACCGCTAAAGCCCTCTATAGGAAAACGACGGAAGCAAAGTTGTACATCTAATACATTTTAATCAGAAGCAGGTGCTTAAAATTCGATTTGAAATTAATTAAATTAAATTAAATTAAATTCCTGCTTATAAATATTGTAAGAACTATATAATAAGAATTATATTTTGCAAAATTGCGTTATATATAAAAATAAACGTATATTAAACAGTTACAGTACTTAATATTTATTATTTAAATTTAAAATAATGTTATTAAATATTTAAAATAAGTCTATATTGAGTTTCCACCTGATTCGCGAAAGGTTAATATTATTAAGTATAGCCTATCAATTATAGGCTGTTGCTATAAAAAAAACTGAAATGTTATATTTAGAAATGTATATTCGTATATTCAAATAAACAAAATTATTAAAACATTTTTTATTTAATACTATTTGAAATGTTTATTTAAAATACATATTTCTTACTTTATATTTTAAGTTTAAATTTCTGAAATCTATTTTTTATTTAAAATAAGAAATGATTTTTGAAAATCTATTTAAAATAAAAGACAAGTTATTTTTATATTTTAAATAAAAGTTCTATATTTTAAATTGATGTATTAAAGCTCTCTTTCGGTTTCATACGTTTACTATTTCATTATTTTTATATATCATTTATTTCTTTTTTTTTATTTTTTTATTTATTTATTTTTTTCTTTCGAATGGTGTATTCAATGAATTTTACATATCTTTTTTTACATATCTTTTACATATCTTTATAAATATAGTGCTAGTTTTTTAGAATAATATTATAATAATATGTGTAGGAATTTAACATCTTTGTAATTAGTAATGCGAGATTAATTAATAACGCGCAGCGGCACTAAGGTATCCGAACGGTTCAGTTTATCTTTGTTGATAACCGCCATGGGTGTCACGACAGGTACGACCTGAATTAATGAATAACGCAATCTCTCGCCGAGTATAGCTGGCGTCAACACGTCTTGTATAAGCGTCCAATTAATTACTATTAAATATCACTTTATTGAGATAACCAAGTGTGCATTGAGTTCCTGTGGTCCTGTAATCCCATAATTTTGAGGGCTCGTCCGGAATACGGGCAGTAGAGCGGTGTCGTTTACGAGCTGTGTGATTGTGGACGAGGTGTGTGATGCGGCAAAGGTCATTGAGAAGTCATTACTAACAGTGAAGAAAGTACAGAGAAGAAACCGTGAAAAAAGAAGTTATGAATTGCGAGAATGTCGAACAAAACTAAAAAGAACGTGATACTTAGATATCATTCGATATCGTTCGATGTCTTTGAAGTTAGGCGAATTCAAGGAGAAACTGCGAAAGTTGAACTTGAAGATTAGTAGCAGATGTAAAGACGTATTGCGAGAAAGATTATGGGCAACCATTTGCAAAGCAAGCAATGGCGGTGACGAAGACGACGAGAATGCCGGTGACGAAGATGGAAACACGAGCGATGATTACATCAAAGTTCAAACGACACAAGAAAACGACGGCAACGGAAACACGCGACCAGCGAAGAAAGCAATAGCCGGCTCGCTACCTTTTGTCTTTCAAGGACATTGAAGACGCCACAAACATTCAACGGAGATAGTAAGCAGAATGTTCGTAAGTAACTCGAGGAATTTGAGGAAACCTCCGAAGTCAGCGGATGGACAGAATCGCAGAAAATAATTTACGCTAAGAAGATACAGAAGAAGAAGTTACAAGGTTTCGAAATTGTTCGTTGCATATGAGCAAAATTCTAAAACATGAAAAAAATTAAAGCGAGCTTTAATTTGGAAAGAATTTTGGAGAAGTAGTGGATAGCAAGCGAGTCCACCAAGAATTATCTCGAGCGAAGAAAAAGAATGACGAGCCGTTTCAAGAATACATGTATCGGGTACTGGAAATCGCGAGCCACGCTAACATGCTTAATGACTGCGAAGCAATGTATTAAGTCTTCCCGGATTGACGGATACCGCGATTGTGTGCAAGCGTATAGGAACGAACATCGTTACGATGTTAGTTTTATGAGTAACGTGTTGATAACGATACATTTGAGCTTGTCATACATATAGTATCGGATAATTGTCTCAATCATGATTTAATATTAGGATCGGATCTTTTAGGTGCAATAATAAAATTAGATGGTAATGTCGAATTGTAAAACGGGAAAGTAAAACAGTTGCAGTGAATTCCTGACATCCGCAATAGAAAGTTGTGAGCATCGAAATAATACACAGAGTCGAGTAAATATCAATAATATAAGCGACGAGATGAAGCTACAAATCGAGAAAGTAGTTAACGAATATTTTCCGCAGGTTACCAAACAAGCAGGAATCAAGTTTATTTAATCTTTAAAGATGACATATCAGTGTACGAACGATCACGCAGACTCGCCGAAAGAAAAGAAACAAGTAAATGAACATATACGCGAATGGATTATAAGCAGGTATTATTAGACCGAGTATATCAGAGTACGTGAGCTCAGTAGAATTAACTAAAAAGAAGGACGATAACACACGTCTCTGTGTAGACTATCGTAAACTCAACAGGAAAATTGTTAAAGACCGATACCCATTGTCTTTGATTGATGATCAATTGGATTTGCTATAAGAATTTTCTTTAGCGAACTAGACAAAGGATGGCTTTCTTCACATACCGGTTAATGAAAGTAACATTAAATATACCGCATTTGTTATTTCAGATAGACATTACGAATTTTTGAGAACACCCTTCGGTTTATGCAATCTCGCCCGCAATCTTTCAAAAATACATAAATGCAGTTTTCCGAAATCATATAGCGAAAAGAGATGCGCTAACATATGGACGATAATTCGCGTACTGAAGAGGAGGGTGCACAAAAACTATGTAGCGTGTTGTCCATTGCGAGTGAACGGTCTGAGAGTAAATTGGAAAAAATGCCGCTTCTTAGAGAGAAAAATTAAATATTTAGGACATGTAATTAAGAACGGATCGTTTAGACCGAGCGTAAAACTATAGCGGTAAAGAAATTTCTTCAAGCCGGGATGTTTCAAGGATGTATAAAGCTTCCTCGGCCTCGCAAGTTTTTTTAAAAAGTTTATACCACAATTTGCATTTTTTTTTTATAGCACGACCATTAACAAGCCTATTGAAAAAAGATGTCACGTTTTGTTTCGAGGAACAGTGCGACGACGCGTTTGAGGCATTAAAAAGGATATTAATTCGAGAACCGATTAAAATTTTATCGTACGGAAGTCGAGATTGAATTACATACTGACGCGTCTAGGATTCGGCGCCATATTGATGCAAAAAAATATGGAAGATCAGAAATTCTATCCGGTGCATTATGCTAGTAGGAAGGCAACAGAAGCGGAGTCGAAATATTCCAGTTACAAATTGAAAGTATTAGCTATTGTCAAATCACTAAGTAAATTTCGGATGTATCTCCTGGATATCCCATTAAAGATCATTATCGATTGTCGCACTTTTCTTTAACCTTTTCTTTATCAGTAAGAAGGACGTATACGTATGCGTTGTTCGATGGGCGTTGCTACTTGAAAAGTTCGATTACACTATTGAGCATCGGCCCAGCAAGTCAATGCGGCACGTGGACGCTCTAAGTAGAAACTTATCTTCCGTCAGGACTGTTGCGGAAGATCGCTCAAGTATAATACCGCGAATCTCTAGGGTGCAACGTGAGGATAATTGAAGAATTGAGACCGATTTTTGAGGAAGTAGAATGTAAACATAGTAGCGACTTTATATCACAGAGCAGAATACTATTTCGGAAATATAACGACGACTTATTACTAGTCTACCTAAAGCTATGCAATATGATGTAATCAAACAGATGCACGAAAAAGGACACTTCTCTTCAGGTAAGATAGAGCGGATATTGAAAAGAAAGTTTTGGTATCGCCCGTATGCGAAATAAAATTGATAAAGTATATGTAATTGCATGTCGTGCATATTGGCCAAACATAAACAAGGAAAGCAAGGAAGCTTTCTATGGAGCATTCCAAAAGATGACTTGATACATATCACATCGATCATTTGGGACCGATCCTAAGCTAACTAAAAAGAGTTATGCTCATTTATTAGTAGTCATAGATAGTTTTACTAAATTCGTATGATTGTATCCGACAATCAACGGCAACGGAGACGATATCGTGTCTTACCAAGCAAGAGACAGTATTCGGAAATCCGCGACATATCATTAGCGATCGGGATACGGCGTTCATTTTATCAGACTTTAAAGCGTATTGTAATAGAAAAGATTGAGCATATCCTAACTACGACCGGTGTACCACGGAGTAACAGACAAATCGAGAGGATGAACAGAATTATCATCCCGCTGTTCACTAAATTATCAGCACCATGTCCTAAAAATTGGTTTAAATATGTTGACAGAATACAGCAATTTGTGAACGCTACATCATTTAGGAATACGGGGTTAACATCCTTTGAATTGTTAATCAGTAAGAGTATGCGTTTACGTGATGACATAGAGTTAAAAGAGATCATTGAAAAAAATGATATCCACATGTTACAAGAGAAGCAATTAAACTTATGCGAGCAAGCAAAAGAAGCCATTGCGAAGATCCAAAGCAAAAATAAACATAATAAGAAGCGGAAGGCGGTCAATAAATATAGAATCGAAGAACTAGTTACCATCAAGAGAATTCAAGTCTCCGGATAAGTAAGTTTGACACAAAATTTCTGAGTTCTTATCATTAAAGTATTAAGAGACGACCGATAGTAGTAGTGAAAATCAATGAACACGCAAGGCCACATACCAGAACGTTGGTCGATCATATCAAAAGATGTATCTATCTTCCGAGTATATAAGCGATGAGTTCTCTGACTATAATAGCGATACTGGACTTACCACATCGGAGGCCGATGATGATGATTAATAGACAGGGTTATTAAAAAAACATGTTTTTTTATTTTATACAAAAAATATTATTTTTAATTTTGAAGCAATGTTTTCTGTTTTATTTTGTTTTTTAACAAAAAAAAACATGTTTTAAACAAGAAATGTTTTTTTGTTTAAAATGTTTTTTTTATTGGTTAAACAAAAAAAATATTGTATGAATATTTGATTTCTTTTCGCCATAAAAAATAATAAATAACTAATAGAATTAATTATTATTGTTTTTATTTTATATTACTGCTAATATGTTTCTTGTGTAAGCGTCACTGAGCGCTTTCCCAAAGTGAACGCAAATTCATGATCGATTTTATATTATGATTTTATATTCTGCGGGTAAATCGGGTTGATAAATCAGGAATTAAAAATTTATCTTTTTTGTGAGGAAGCGATTAAAAATATTAAGCCAATAATATGATCTTGTGCTAAAATATAATCAATGTTGTTACATTCGATTTCATAACACAACTCCTTACAACAATTACTTTTTCTGTTGACAGAGAAAGACTGTTTTCAATTTTTGGATTAGTGCACCAACTAAGAAACAGTTTAGGCACAGAAAAAGCTTCAAAATTCGTAACAATTTTGGTACATTGAACAAAAACACTAATCTTATTACACATGAATATTGAGAATTGAGACTGAGACTGTATAATCTGATCTTTTTTTAGAACATTTTTATGTTTACAATTATAAGTAGAAAAAAACTATTACTATATAGTTTATATTCCGTTAAATGATTTAAAGAATTTTATTTTATTATTTATATGTTTATAGTCTATGTAGTAATATTAATAGTGGTACATATAAATTATAAATAAATAAAAATATTGTTTCCAACATATATTATTTTTTGTTTCTCTTTTACAATTTCTTTTCCAAATATTTTTCCATATATTTTAATTGCAGCGTTTTTAAACAGTTTTAATTAAGAATAGTTTAAAATTATTTAAAACAAAAGTGTTTTAAACAATGCCCAATGTTTCAAACATATTTTAAACAAGCCGTTTTAAACGTTTTGTCTAAAACATAACAAGCCTCTTAAAAGACGACAGCACTGCTAGTCATCTTATAATCATGTGATAACGATGTATAAACTAAATGGAAAAACGAGAGAGCGAGGAAGGTAGTTGTAAACGAGTAAACTTTCTCCTGATATTCAGGGGTTTTCCTTGAATTCCGGTTAAGAAGATTGTACTTTCCAACATGAGATACAGCCCAAAATAACTCTGAGCAGTTTGTCCTCTTACTTTTATAATTTAAACGTGCAAGTCAAACCAGTTAAGAGTTTAGGCCCTTACCCCTGCATTAGTAGGGATAGGACAACCAACTCATAATGGGATAACCAGGCAAAAGAGAGTGACATGGATTGGTCTATAGTTTGCTATAAAAAGAAAATTTTCTTATATCAACGAAGAGAATCCTGCAAAAAAAAATTTGCACGCAGTTCAGTCAGAAAAAAACAGCAACAGCTAGTCGACGAATGATTACAAGCCGTTAGTCACGAAATATCAAAAGGATAACAAGGGTCCGTATTCAGTATAGATCCAGCCGGACATATGGTTCTATCCACGGACAAAACAGGACAGTTCTATCACTTACAGAGATAGAAATAATTCTGATATCATTAATAGCCTAAGCCCGTTTAAAATAGGTAAATTAATAAAGCATCACTTTTATTAGTAGTTTTTTAAATCAAGAGTTGATTTCAGGAACACTATTGAGGTTAACCTCCTGCTCAAGGATTCGTCATTGAAAGACAACGATTTGAAAGCCTATGTCCCAAGCTTCAAACTCATGAGAGAAGATGTTAATCAGAGATGTTGACGAAGATATTTCGGAAAAGGAAATCATGAAATTCATTGAATCTGAATATGAAGTTCTAAGTGTAAGAATTCAATAGAAGAAACAAGGTTCCCTCAAGACAAGGATCCCAAATAGATTTCTAGCAAATCAGTGATAATTCGGATCAGAACCTAACGAAATATTCATTCACAAAGTGAGAATTAGAATGGAACCTTATATGACTTTATCAATCATCTGCTACAATTGCTTTAAATTCAGTCATCCGAGTGCTGTCTATAAAGAAGACTCTAAATGCAGCATGGTAAAAGCAAGCACGAGAAGAAATATGATTAGTACACCAAAATGCGCTAATTGCAAGGATGAGCATATATCTACAGAAGCTGCTTATCATATAAGGAATATGAAAGAAAGCTAGTGGCATATGAAAATTTGACGATGGGAGTTGCAAGGAAACTAGTATATAAAAGACTTAAGATGTTAAACAGTTCAGAAAGTAAAGTAAAGATTTTCTACTTTTCAAAGAGAAACTTTTTACTCCTTATAAAGAAGTAGTTAAAAGTCCTCCGAATCAAGTAATGACAAAGGAAAAAGTCAAGAAAATCTAATTCCAACTCAAGCCTACACTACAAGTTCCAGAAAGCCAATTGTGAATATTTTATCGATAATAATAGAGGATCACTCTCTTCTACCAATGGAGCAGCCCTGAGGAAGCCATCCCGGCAATGGTCTCTGAAACATGACAAGAATTTGGATCCTGCTAATCTTCTTCTAACCAACGATTCTAAAGGAACACAGTATCGAAATCGCGATCAACACTCTTGGACATTTCTAACTCAATTTTCTAACTCTCTACTCCTCACAAATGAATCGAATAAACTCTTTGAAAATACTGTTCATCCATTTGCAAAAAAAAAACGGTAAAAACATACTCTAAGATAAACAAAGAAATAAATAAATCTTCTAAAACTTCTATTTAACCAACGTCTGAATTTAAGCTAGTTATGAATAAATCAATTAATTAAAAAATTTTACAATGGAATTGTAGAGATATTAGAGATAAAATTTATGAAATGGAAAGAATTGCTACCAAGAGACGTCATTATGCTTAACGAAATTTTTTTAAAACCTGAGCAACCTAGTTTTCATATTAACGGCTTTGTCACCGTTTGCTTCGATAAATTATTGAGTCACAGAGAGGGCCTTCTTAGACAAAAACAATTTAATATTCTATATTACACAATTATGAGAGAATTGAGAGACTTTAATTCTAAAGCTTTGGAAGTGGGACTATTTCCATCTCTACTCCAAAGGCTATATGATTTTTATTGCTTGTTATAGAACCCCATCTAAAAACAATATTACTTCCGTTGAGTGACAAACTTTTTTAAATTCCGTTATAAAAAATGGAAATAAATTTTTAATCGGGATCTGAATGCTCATTATTTTTCTTGGGGCAGCAACCACAATCGTCACAACGGAAATATTATATATAACTTTACAGATCCAGATCAATTTATGAACAACAGTAATACTACATAGCCGGTCCTAATTTTTTCAATTCTTGCATAGATTTAACTTTTGTATCCCCAGCGCTAGCTCTAGATTGCGAGTAGAAAATTAAGAATGATAATTGGAGAAATGACCACTACCCAATATCTATCTAAATGGACGTTTCAGCCGAATATATTCCAAGTAATCATTTCAAACTGAATATTAATTTAATTGACTGGGATAAATTTCACGAGTTCTGGGAGAGGAACTCCAATATTTTTATTATAACTCCATGGCTTTTTTAAATTCAATGACTTGTGACAGATATTCTTTTATTTTAAAGCAAATTTATGTAATTATCAATCTCGCATTACCAGCTAAAAGAAAAAACTCTGATAACGGTTAGAATAACAAAAACAATAAAACCAAAAAGAGGACTCCTGCTATCTGGTGAAATGAAGCATGCGAAAGAGCAGTGAAACTTAGGAAGGCAAAATGGCTTTCACTGCAATACAAATTCTCTAGACAGGAGTTTCTGAAATATAAAAAATTGGAGACCAAAATATTTTTAAAGTCTGAGAAAAAAAAAGCTTTTCGGGCATTCTGTGAATCTCTAAATAAAAATAGCAAGAGTAGTTACGTATTTAATAAAATCAAACGATTTAAGAATAAATTTTCTAAACCTAACTCTTTCGAAGGAAATTAAATCATCATTGTCTATGAAGCAAAGTATAGATGAAATGTGCTCTCCGGACGTTAAATTTAATTTTCCGGTAATTAATAATCAGCCCTCTAATATTATAACCACTTTCTTGATGCATCTTTCGATTATAAGGGACTTTCTATTGCCTTAGTAAGTAATGTTAATAAAGAATCGACTCCTAGTTTTGAGAGACAGAATGAGTTTTAAAATTATCGCTAAACTTCCAGAATTCGTGAAAAGAACGCTCCTGTTTATAATAACGTAATTCACATGGGTAATTTTCCGGAAGAATGGAGAAACTACTTTTGCTTTTTTATCGTCAAAGCGAACAATAACAAAATTAGACCTATCAGCATGTCTTTTTGTTTCCTCAAACTTCTGGAAAAAATGATAAACATCTTTCTTGGATAGAACATAAATTTAATTAATAATTCGCAATTTGGTTTTAGAATGGTCCTGCGTTGACAGCCTCGCTCTACTTATATCAGAAACGAAGAAACAATTTTATAAAAAAAATCATCTTGCTGTGATCTTTTTGGACATAAAAAGAATCTACGATAACGTAGATCCTGAAATATTAATTAATGCCTTCATCGAGCTAAATCTTCCAAGAAACTCAATATTGTTTATATATAACTTGATAACAGAAATACGTTCAATTTACTAACTGCCCAGGTAATATTAATCGTCCTGCTTGTAAAGGTTTACATCTTAAATCCGATATTATTTTCAATTTACATCAATAAAATCGATAACATAATTATTCCTGGAGTCAAGGTGTTAAAATTTGCTGATATAGCGATGTTTATTACTAGTTCTCAAGTGGAAATAAGCCTTAATCCATTGGAACAACAAATAAAAATTCTATCTGATATAGTAAAAACTTGCATTTAACCCTAGAAAAATGTAAATTAATCATTTTTAACAAAACAATAATTTGCCCATGAACATTTCAAATTAAAATTGATAATCTTGATATCAAACCGTCGTCTCATGTAAAGTTTTTTGATATAGTTCTCGACAAACATTTAAGCTAGAACATTATCTACTTCCATATACATAATGTTATTAAAAAATGCGAAAGTCCTTAAAATCCTCAGCTGCATCAGGAGTATATGGTGGGGAGCAGATCCGTCTACCATGCTAATCTTGTATAAATCTTTTTTCTCGAATTGAATACGCAGGCTTCTTGATTTCACCATGCAGATTAGCAATGGGCTATAGGATGTCCACTCATACAAACATTTTATATGCGAAACAAAAATTTTAATTCTAAACACTAGATTAAAATTTCTTAATAAATTTCTTCTTAGAAGTCTTATTGTGAAGGGAAAACAATGAATTGATAAATAATATTGTAGAAATTAACAACTTCACGGAACACTTTGTATATGAGTTCAATTATGAAAAGCCACTGTTGGCTGGCTCCTATGAAGCAGTTATGCCTTACAAGCCTTATCTATAGATCTCCAATATCCAAATTTTAACAGGTGGAATATAAAAATCAACTCAATTATTATATGGAGATAATAAACATAGATCTTATAAATAGTGTTGAAATCAAGGAAGCAATGCTAATATCAAATTTTCTCAAATGTTCCAAGACAGATTGTCAGATCGCACGGTAATATTCACGCATCAAAGACCGATAATAATGGCGGCATGAGTGTTGACATGATTAGCTCAAACGAATTTTTCACATTTAGCTATAAATTACTAGATGTTACTTCCATATACACAGCCGAGGTTATCGCCTTATTGACAGCTCTAAACACATATAATCTCTGAGCATGTAAATTTTACAATCTTTTTGGATTCCAAGAATACTCTCAACTCTCTTCAAAACATCCGCAAACTTAAATACCAATCTTATATAATTCAGGAAATCAATCACGCTAGGTGCAATGAAAAAGATAAAAACATCGAACTGATTTGGATCCTAACTCATCGTAATATTCAAGGAAACGATAATTCAAGAAAACGGACATGTTAGCCAAGAGGGCCTCTGAAGGAAATTTACTGGTAGAGAAGATACCTTATTCGGATATTACTAGTATTTTTAAAACTCAATATAATAAAGATAATGAAGATTTCTTGAAATATAGAGCTAATGTTCTTTATAAAGACACTGAATATTTTCAATTATATTACTCTCAATCAGGGAAACCGTGGTTTAGTTCCAGCAATCTAAGCAGAAAAGCTATTGTAACTATCAATCCGCTATGACCATAATTTTTTGAAATCTAATTATATTTATATTTAAGGTAACTGATAGCGATAAATGTTTTTGTGGTCTCATCGAAGACGGGAACCATATACTATGAGTTTGCAATAAATTTACCAAAGAAAGAAAGAATGTTAGTTAAGTTGAATATAAAAGCTCCGATTGACATTAAAGAAATTTTAAAAAGAATGAAAACGAACGAAATTGAGATTATAACTGATTTCTTTAATGAATGCAAGATCGATATACAAGTTTTTTCGTTTAAGTTATTGTAAAAAGATCTTTCAAGCATGTATTTTCCATTATTACATTTTATAGCCTTAATTTTCTATATTAGGTTTAAGTAGTTTAATTCTTGAGCGTAAAGACATCATAAGATATGCTACCTCCGGTTACACTGTTATTTCAACGCCATCTATTGGTAACTGTAAGACTGCGAAAAATATATAAAATGACTGTATTCTAACTGTGGCCAATAAACTGTATTATCTATCTATTATATACGATAACTAAAGGATGACTTCTTTGAATATTTTAATACTTCTTTAATACTTCTTTTAGTTTTTTATATTTTGATGTAACGTTTAATGTATATCGAATTTCTAAATTAATTTTTACACAAAACAAAATAAAATTGCATAACAATATATGTCCCATTTTCTGCAATGTTTGTTGTGCTCGTGTTTTATATGCAAGAATCATTATTTTTCAGCATAGTCCCCTTTGGAAACTCGATTACAAAAAAATATTTTATTAGTGTTCTAGAATACGAGTAAAAATTTTCAAGGTTGCACCTTTTATTCTGTCCCGTATGATTTTCAAACACGAGAAACTGAACTGAATCTGATGACAATCTCGCGTATTGCTCGCAAATGAGTGAAAAAAGTACAAAATAACGAAAAGATATCTTTTTCATGTTGTCTTTTTGGCAATATAAAAAGATATTTTTTAATCGATCTCTTACTTTGCGAAAATGCAACCATAGAAAGATGACGAAAAGATGTCTATTTTAAGTTGTCTTTTCGACAAAACCAAAAAATATCTTATAGATATCTTATAGATATTTTTTAATATTACTGAAAAGACCATCTAAAATCGATTCATTATCTTCAGCCTTGAAAGATGGACGATGTTAAAAAAAGTGGACGTTGTGGACTATGTAGTTTACATCCACTTTGTCAGAGGGCAATAGTGCGCGGCAGCATTTTACGGTTACAGATTTTAAGATACTATAAACGTGAGTATTCGCATTTTTATTCCTTTCTCCACTCCTTGCTCTATTTCCACTCCGTCGCTAAGATGAGAAGATTATATTTGTTACGATTCTATAGGTTATAGCTTCTAAGCTATTGGAAAGCTTGTAGCTTTGTGTTTATGTATTTCCGCATTTCGAAATTTTATCATAAGACTAAGAGATATAAAGACTAAAAGATATAAAGAAACTGAAATATTATATATTAACGAAGACAAAAAAATTTATAAAATGTCTTGTTGCGTTGTGATAAACTGTATCAATAGATCAGAAAAGGATATTCGATTATTTAAATTTCCTGCAGATAATATTCATCGACAACTTGCTGTATTGCTGTAAAATAAATACAGAACATACATAAACATCACTACACTTCCTCGCAGATGAGAAATTTCAATCCTTTTCTTCAAATTGACATACATATTTAGCATCTTATCTAAAAATAATCTGAACATCAGACACACTCTTCAGGTCTTGCACTAATATTACGATAGATATTCAACTAATTTTGAGAGCAAAAATGGAATGAAAAGAGCTACAAAATTTCAAGCAACAAATGCAAATCATAATAGTGGACGTGAATACTTATAGCGTTCACTATTTTTATTCCTTTTCCCACTTCTTGTTCTGTCCCTCATTCCATCACTGAATTGTGACGGGTTATAGTCATTACAGGTTATTACATTATGATTTGCATTTGCTGCTTGAAATTTTGTAGCTCTTTTCATTCCATTTTTGCTCTCAAAATTAGTTGAATATCTATCGTAATATTAGTGCAAGACCTGAAGAGTGTGTCTGATGTTCAGATTATTTTTAGATAAGATGCTAAATATGTATGTCAATTTGAAGAAAAGGATTGAAATTTCTCATTTGCGAGAAAGTGTAGTGTGTAATGTTTTTAGCGCCCTAGTTTTGGGCCATCATATCCTATCTCAGATTTTTCTCTGCTTTGAATATCCAAAAATACTGAATTATAAAAGTAAAATATTTTGTTAAAATTTCATTGCGTTCTACATGGGTAGAGAAAATGTTTATGGAACGGAATGACATGTTCAGCTGAGTTGGTTCAACCTAAAAATAAAAATGAATATTCAGAAATATTTTTTGTAAATCTACAACAATGGATGAAGAAATAATATTATTACTAATATTAAAATTATTGCGAAAGGCAAGAAATGTGCCAAGTTGGCGTGATATTCCGATATTTAAGAGTGTACGAAAATTTTATTTCACTTATAGCAGCAGAAATATACAAGAAAACGAAAATTCTGGATACAGTCAATGTTTATACAATAGCATTGTTTGTTTTGTCTTTTGAAAGCTGCTTGAAGTCGTTCCGAATGAACTCAGTGTACTTGAAATGTAAAATTTACACTACATACGACATTCGTTATACGATGTTCGTTACGACATTCATAACAACGAATGTCAGATGTCGTATATAGTGTGAATCCTATATTTCAAGTATGCTAAATTCATTCGGAGCGATCCCGAGCAACTCTCTAGAGAGAA
This sequence comes from Atta colombica, assembly GCF_001594045.1. Taxonomy (NCBI): domain Eukaryota; kingdom Metazoa; phylum Arthropoda; class Insecta; order Hymenoptera; family Formicidae; genus Atta; species Atta colombica. Next base: position 136,633 of record NW_017259205.1, read on the forward strand.
AACAAACAATACTAAAGAATGAGGCGTCTCCAAGATGCAAGACAATTTAGTTTTGAAATGCAAACGACCGATCGTGAGAAGTTCTTCAGAATGAATTATTTAAAGAATTATTAGCATTATAGTTGGACTATGTATATATAAAACAAGAATATGTTATATTGAAAAATAAGAATTATTATTAATTTTCTTCTTCAAAATTATCAAATTTTCAACTATCAACAATAATCGGATTGACATAGCTTGCAATCGACATGACATTCCGTTGATTCTGTATCGTTTCTATATCATTCCGAGCTTATTCCGATACTAGAGAATAGAAAAATTTATGAAACAGAATGCTAGTGAATTCATTTCTAGTAATAACACATTCGGTATAATTCTAGTGTAGATCTTACAGACCTTCTAATCAGAGCCTGAACACTTGAAGTCCGCCATTCATCGAAATTGTGCGAGAGAGAAAAATCAAGCTATCTCACTATAATGATGTTGTAAGATGTAGCTCTATAAACTTCATAGTTTCTGACATTTTAGCATTGTTTCATCATTGTAATGAAGCAATGTATTAAATCTTGTGATTTTGTATGGCTGCTTGAACATGTTTTTTTACAAAACGAACAGGTTTTTTGAAAATAGAATAATTAAAAAATTATTCTTTTTTTCTGAAAAAAAAAAATGATTTGGTGTTCAGTTCCCTTCTGCAATAATTCCTCCGGAGGAATATATGAAAGGAAATATATAATATAAAAGTTATCCCAGTATATATATAGTATAAAAGTTTTCCCAAAAGATTCAGAACGTCGAGTTAAACGAATAGATACGAGTACATAACATAAATCGCAAACATTGGATACCTACAAATAATTGTTATGTATGCGAGGTATATATATATATATATATATA
>NW_017259205.1:137632-157640 GCF_001594045.1 Atta colombica
GAATATTTTATGGCATTAAGTAGTAGAATATAACGTCGCTCAAATGTCCGCCACGATTTCGCTTGATGACATGTATTTGGGCGGTCCAATTTTCGATGACTTTCTCGCATACCATAAATCTGGCTGAATTTGCTGGATGGCGCTTGTTATGTTGACTTGGAGAGCATCAATTGTTTGTGGTTTATTCGTATAGATCTACGATTTAAGATAGTCCCAAAGGAAGAAGTCTAAAGGTCTTAAATCACACGATCTCGGTGGCCAGTTCACGTCGCCGCCGCGCGAGATAACCATGTCCTCAAATCGCTCGTGCAGAATGTCCATCGTGGCATGCGGTGTGTGGCACGTAGCGCCTGTTGGAACGACATGTTATCGATATCCATATCATCCATTTTAGGCCACAAGAAATTGCTTATCATCGATCTGTAGCGCCGTTGACGGTTATGCCCGCTTCGTTTTGGAAGAAGTATGGACCGATGATTCCGCCAGATCAAAATCCGCATCAAATAGTGACTTTCTCGAGATACATTTGAAGCTGGTGTATCTCGCGTGGATTGGTATCGTCCCAAATTCGACAATTTTGCTTGTTCACATATCCATTTATCCAAAAATAGGCCTCATCGCTAAAGATGATTTGTTTGGCGAAATTTGGGTTAACTTCCAATTGCTCCAGAACCCAATCAGCGAACACACCGCGTTGTCTATGGTCGTTTACCTTAAGTTCCTGGGTCATTTGAATTTTATAGGGGTACAGACCCAAGTCCCGACGTAAAATTCGCCAAGTTGAAGTCGCAGAAAATTCTTGTGAACGACGAGAAATTGATCGCCTCGGATTTTCCCGTACACTCTCACGCACAGCAGCGATGTTTTCAACAGACCTTGCGTTTCGGTGACGTACTGTTGGCTGATTATTTATCGAACCGATTGATCGAATTTAGCCACCAAACGTCGAATAGTCGACTCGGCAGGACGGTTGTGGTGAGGATAAAAATCACGTAATGCGCGGAACATTTCTTGAACGGAGCACTGACTTTGATAATAAAATTTTATGATTTGTACACGTTGCTCAACACTATGATCTTCCATGGTGATTTGCCATACAGTACTAAACAATTCACAACAAATTTGACAGATGTCACTTTAATAACATGGCTACTATGATCTAATAAATTTCGAGCGTTCCTATTGAAAGATCCTAAGATTATGTTTATTTTAACTTTAATTCTTTAAGTTTTAAACTGTTGCTCTTACACTGATATATTATGTTAAAAATACGATATAATATGTATATTAAAAATAATGATCACAGTACTATTTCATTAATTTTTATTTATTACACAGGTGCATTTTTTTCCTGAAATGTGGAAGCGCCGAACAGACAAAAAAAAAATTAAAAGCAAATATCAACTATTTTTGATTGTAAAAAAAGTAAAGAAGATATAACAAATGAAATTTCTTATTTTACATCTCAAAAAGATGTTCAAGATGAAGAAATAATAGTAAGAAATAATAAAATAGCAAAATTAATAAAAAATTAATTATATTTCATTCTTTCTTTATTTACAAATATTACATTACATTATGCATTAACTATAGATGATAACTGAACATCTCGAGTCTACATCTGAAAAAAACTGATGTACAAAATATTCAATAAAAAGATGATGTCCACAATGTCGAAGTAAGATCTGGATTCCCGACTATTATTAATTTATCGATCGTTTTCAGTTCTTTCAAATTATTTGATTTATTTAGCGGTCTAGATTTATTCATTAAAAATTAATTATATTTAAATTATTTACAATTACTTACTTACAATTACTTATATTATGTTATGTTAATTTATAATTAATTTATATTTATAGATGACTATATGGTAGATGAAAATATGGGATATAGTATCTATTGAGTAGTACCTATAGGCAATGAATCACGCATTTGCAAAAAAATATGGAGCAACAGAACTCAGTTTAATTCGCTTACGCAAAAAATTTGAAATTATAAAATATAAAAAATCGATTATTGCAAAACAGAGTTAATAAATATTAGATGCTTTGCTTCCGCCGTTTTCCTATAGATGGCTTTAGCGGTAAGTGGTGGTCGAAATAAATAGATCATAGACATCATACAATAAACTTGAGCATCTGTCAACATAACCCCGTAGAAACATTAGTCGATTTGGGTCTGCATCATAAAATTATTCTCGATTGAAAATGTCAGTTTACGAGCCAAATTCTCGTCATTTGCGGGAGGTTTTAATTTTTTGCTTCAATATGAAGAAATCTGCAACTGAGGCTCATCGAATGCTCTCAAATACTTATGGTGAGACCGCTATTAGTGAGAACGTGTCGTGAGTGGTTTCAACGCTTCAAGAACGGTGATTTTGACGTCGAAGATTGGCATAGCGGTGGAAGAGAGAAGGTTTTCGAAGATGCAGAATTGGAGGCATTACTTGAGCAAGATTCGTGTCAAAATCAAGAAGAATTGGGAGTGACTCAACAAGCCATTTCAAAACGCCTCAAAGCCACGCGAATGAATCAGAAGCAAAGAAATTGGGTGCCGTACGAATTGAAGCCGAGAGATGTTGAACGGCGTTTGTTTGCTTGTGAACAGCTGCTTGAAAGGCAAAGACGGAAGGGATTTCTGCATCGCATTGTGATTGGGGACGAAAAATGGGTTCATTACGATAATCCCAAGCGCAGAAAATCATGGGGAGTTCCCGGCCATGCTTCCACGTCGACGGCCAAACCGAATATTCACGGCTCCAAGGTCATGCTCTGTATTTGGTGGGATAGTATTATGAACGTAGTGTATTATGAACTGTTAAAACCGACTGAAACAATCACAGGCGATCGGTATCGAACGCAATTGATGCGTTTGAGCCGAGCATTGAAAGACAAATGACCGCAATACAACGAGAGACACGATAAAGTGATTTTGCAGCATGACCCCATGTTGCGAATGTGGTCAAGACATACTTGGAACGTTGAAATGGGAAGTCCTACCCCATCCGCCGTATTCTCCAGACGTTGCTCCCTCTGACTATCACTTGTTTCGATCAATGGCACACGGCCTGGCTGATCAGCACTTCCGGTCTTATGAAGAAGTAAAAAATTGGATCGATTCGTGGATAGCCTCAAAAGATGACCAGTTTTTTCGACGCGGGATTCGTACGCTATCCGAAAGATGGGAGAAAGTAGTGGCCAGCGATGGACAATACTTTGAATCATAAATGTATAACCAGTTTTTTACAATAAAGCCTCGAATTTCGGAAAAAAAACGGCGGAAGCAAAGTTGTACACAAAGTTGTAAACTATTTACTGATAATTAAATTCAGGTTTTACGAGGGTAAGTTAATAGTTTTTAGAAACACATAATAAAACACTTTTTTTTTATCGATTCATTTTTATTTCTCAACATAGTCTCCTTTTAGCTCGATACACTTAATCTAACGATTCTCCAATTTTTTCAAGCCGTCCGAATAATATGATTTGTTCAACCCTTCAAAATAAGCCTCTGTTTCGACGATGAGCTGTTCTCTGAAGAATCTCTTTCCTCCGAACCATTTCTTCAGGTTTGGAAACAGGAAATAGACGCAGGGGGCTAAATCTGGCGAATATGGAGAAGCAATTCGTAACGGAATTCGTTGAATTTGGCCATCGATGCCATCGGTGCCATCGGACACGTGTGAACCTGTGTTCATTGTTTTGATGGAAGAGCACTTTCTTCTTCGCTAAATGGGGACGTTTTTTTCTTTAAAACAGTCCAATAAGGATGCATAATAATCGCACTGATCGTTTGCTTCGACGGAAGGTAATCGATATGAATTATACCGCGTGCATTCCAAAAAACTGTCACCTTTTCGGCCGATTTACGGTCTTCGTTTTCTTCGGAGCTGATTCCGGTGAAGTCCATTTTGACTGTTCCTTCTGTTCGTCTCGGGTGAAGTAATGGATCTTTCATCCACAGTGAATCGACGCAGAAATTCATCTGGATTACATTGGAACATCTCTAAACATTGTTTTGAAATCATCACACGATCGCGCTTATGATCCACAGTGAGCAAACAGCACCCATCTTGCCGACAGCTTTTTCATACACAATGTGTTCGTGCAAAATTGAAATCATTGTGCCATGTGATATGCCTGTGGCCTCAACAAGCTCACGCACTTTCACTCGTCGAGGCAAAACAATATCGTGGACTTTATCAATGATTTCTGACATAGCAGCCTCAATTGGACGTCTCGAACGAGGTGCATCACATGTATGACCACGTTTAAATTCATTCACTCAATTGTATACAATCGCAAACGCTGGTGCAGATGTGCTATGAACATTATCCAACTCGACTTTGATTTTTTCGGCGTTAAATCTTTCATATTAGGTACATTTAACGTTACATCTAACGGGAAAAACACCACGAACTTTTTCCTACACCTAATATGTAGATCAAATTATTTCATATGTAAATGAAACTCGTTTTTTTCTATTTTGCAAAAAATACAAAGGTTGTTCGCTTTAATACAGAAATGAAACCACGCGATGAATTCCACTCAACAAAATTTGACAGTAATCAGCTGAGAGATGCTACTTGTCAAAAAGTAATGTGACAAGACATTGGAGCGAGTGCCCTCTGACAGATTTTCTAAGAACTTATTGACTTACCACGTACTTGCAAAGAAAAGCAATGCAAAATTTGATACCATTCAAATGATACAATTCAACGAGCTCTAAAACTAAAATTAATTAGTGGCATTGCTGGCTACGAAGAACTTCTTGAACAAGGAATGTCATTTCCAAGTCTCAGCACTTTACGAAAATTAGAAAAATTTATTATTTGAAAGTGGCATTTCAAATGAGATTTGAGTTCTTAAAATTTAAAACTCAATCTTCTTCATTCGAGAATATTGATAAAGAGTGCGGATTAGTTTTAAACGAAAAATATACTCTGAAATGAATATAACTCTGAAAACTGTTTTTGATCCATCAACAAACACAATGCTTGGAAACATAACATTTCCTAATGACAAAGATATTGCTACACATGTTTTAACAATTATGATTACAGGTACAGCTAGTAGTAGATGTTAACATGTTATTTCTTTACAGTTCGTTTGAAGAGAAGTTTTGAAAGATTTAATTTTTCAGATAATAGACAAAGTTGAAAAAATTGATTTCACCTAACTTTGTAATCTCTGACATGGGTCCTGGAAATATGAAATTATGGAAATTGTGGAATAAATGTGGGACGGTATTCGGAACTTAAAAATTACATACCACATCCGTCTGAAGGCACTTATATTTTATTGCGGATGTATTTATATATATTGTATTTGTTGAAGAACCTAAAAGAATAACAATTTTTAATTTGTTAATAATTTTTTACCTTACAAAATTTGATAATAAAATAGAATTTATCTTTTAAAAGTTGAAATTGCTCATTTTATTGATTAATTAAATCTCAAGAAGATTTAAATTTCCTTTTAACGCCCAAACTAAATATTAATGATTAAAAGTCCTAATATTTTCAGTAAAATGAGGGTAAATAAAGCAAAGAATGTGTTTTCAATAGATGTTAATCATTAGAATTTTTATCGAATGAAAATTATAAACCGGAATTTTTGACAATTGCATGGTTTAAAAATATATCAAAATGGTTTTCATTAATGACCTCGAGAAATTGTAGTATAGCTTTAGGTTTAAAAAACAAAGAAATATATGATTCGAATATTAATATATTTTCTTACGTGAAATAATTGCTCTTTTTGAAAAAATAAAAATTGGTAAAAAAGATATATTTAAACTTATACAAAGAGAAATAATACTTTCTACGATATCGATTATTGCTTGTACAATATTTCTTAGAAGATCGTAATTTTCAATTCGTACTTACTGCTCGGTTACGCAAGATTGCATAGAGAACTTACATTCACTTTTGCAAAAATATAATTCCAAATTGTTTGCAACTAAAAAATGGGCTTCTGACTAGTCGTGACGGCCATATTGGAATCATGACATCAGAAGCGAGGAATGACATGTTAACTTATGTTGCGTGCCATTTTTAAATAAAGACAATTTAGATGAAACGAAATAACGAGATCACTTTAAAACATTTGTAAAAATCGATAAAAACTGTCCTTTCCTCCCTTGCCAGTCAGTAAATAGTCGTTAAAGGCACATAAAGTGAGCCTATATTCAGAAACACACGGTACGACAGCTGTTGAAATGAGTTTTAAATTATACGCTTTTATATGTAAAATTCCAAGATAACATTAGTTTTCATCAATAATTACTTTGATAAGCACAAGATAAGTCACATTTTCATAATTAAGTAAATAATAACGAAATGGCACGTAATATAAAGTTTATCGTCAAAACATCACTTTTCCACGCCTATAAGTTCGGCATTTATCGTTATGCGGCGCACAAACAAGCATGAGCCCATGTCCATATGCTCGCCTGCGGCACGCCAAGATTGCGAACGAGACTCCTTCGAAGCAAGCTCCTTCTCATATTAGTTGCTTGTTTCAAACGAAAATGCTTTCTCGGCAATCTCGGCCGCTCGGTGACCCTAAGCATCAATAAGAAGCGATGCATCCTAAATAACATATAAGTTTTAATAAATTATGGTAATAGTGTATCCCTCCCCTTAATCCAGTATAGTATAAATCATGTTAAAACGCAACAGTTTACGAGATATTAGGTATACAACTTTGCTTCCGCCGTTTTTTCCGAAATTTGAGGCTTTATTGTAAAAAACTGGTTATATATTTATGATTCAAAGTATTGTCCATTGCTGGCCACTATTCTCCCATCTTTCGGGTAGCGTACGAATCCCGCGTCGAAAAAACTGGTCATCTTTTGAGGCTATCCACGAATCGATCCAATTTTTTACTTCTTCATAAGACCGGAAGTGCTGGTCAGCCAGGCCGTGTGCCATTGATCGAAACAAGTGGTAGTCAGAGGAAGCAACGTGGAGAATACGGCGGGTAGGATTTCCCATTTCAACGTTTCCAAGTATGTCTTGACCACTTTCGCAACATGGGGTCGAGCATTGTCATGCTGCAAAATCACTTTATCGTGTCTCTCGTTGTATTGCGGCCATTTGTCTTTCAATGCTCGGCTCAAACGCATCAATTGCGTTCGATACCGATCGCCTGTGATTGTTTCAGTCGGTTTTAATAGTTCATAATACACTACGCCGACTTGAACCCACCAAATACAGAGCATGATCTTGGAGTCGTGAATATTCGGTTTGGCCGTCGACGTGGAAGCATGACCGGGAACTCCCCATGATTTTCTGCGCTTAGGATTATCGTAATGAACCCATTTTTCGTCCCCAGTCACAATGCGATGCAGAAATCCCTTCCGTCTTTGCCTTTCAAGCAGCTGTTCATAAGCAAACAAACGCCGTTCAACATCTCTCGGCTTCAATTCGTACGGCACCCAATTTCCTTGCTTCTGAATCATTCCCATGGCTTTGAGGCGTTTTGAAATGGCTTGTTGAATCACTCCCAATGATCGTGCCAATTCTTCTTTATTTTGACACGAGTCTTGCTCAAGTAATGCTTTCAATTCTGCATCTTCGAAAACCTTCTCTCTTCCACCGCTATGCTGGTCTTCGACGTCAAAATCACCGTTCTTGAAGCGTTGAAACCACTGACGACACGTTCTTTCACTAATAACGGCTTCACCATAAGTATTTGAGAGCATTCGATAAGCCTCAGCGGCAGATTTCTTCATATTAAAACAAAAAATTAAAACCTCCCGCAAATGACGAGAATTTGGCTCGTAAACTGACATTTTCAATCGAGAATAAGTTTATGATGCAGACACAAATCGACTAATGTTTCTACGGGGTTATGTTGACAGATGCCCAAATTTATTGTATGACGTCTATGATCTATTTATTTCGACCACCACTTACCTACTTACTACGACCACTACTTACGCTAAAGCCATTTATAGGAAAACGGCGGAAGCAAAGTTGTACACCTAATACTAGAAGTATTTATAATTTCATTCTTGGCTAGTGCTTCATATTCGCGATAAAACGCTCGCTGTTGCACTGTTCTTGCAAGTACAATCTAAGGCGGTAGATACTTCAGCGGCAGACACGAAAGTGGATATTCTCCCGTGGATGTGCTCCCGGTGAACCTTGGATAATCTTAAACAATACGCTATGATATAGCAGCATATTTTGTTTAAATTGGAACACTTGTTTAATTCGTCAACGATGCAGGGATGAAAAGTGGAAACGGCTATGCGGATTTTCCTTTGTTCAGGAAGATCATTGTCTAAACGCGGAAAAACACTGGGCGGCCAGTGTTCTTCATCCCATTTTAGAAATTCGGGACCATTCCATCACCTCTCAGCTTCAATTAAGTCATAGGGGTTTATCCCACGCGACAATGTGTCGGCAGGATTGTTGGGGGATGCAATATGACGCCAGCGTTTGACTTTTGTTAGGCGCTGAATTTTACCCATCCTATTTGCCACAAAGACTGACCACCCCCGCGAGGGGGAGGTTATCCAGTTTAATGCAATCGTTGAATTTGACCATAGATAAGTCGGGCATTACGAGAGTTCCAAAGACTCTCTAACCTTGTTGATTAAGCGCGCCAATAATAAAACGGCCGATAGCTCTAATCGCGGTAACGAAACGGTTTTGAGCAGCGCGAGGCGAGATTTTGAGCAACTTGGAATGATAGTCGTTGAGACCGAGCTTGGTGCGAAGGTATATGCAGACTCCGAACGCGTTGGCTAGCATTGCAAAATCCGTGCACTTCCACGATTGGCTGATGAACATTGAATTTAACGCATCGAGGAATTTTTAATTGATTCAAATTACTCATCTGTGTTCTGAAAGCGATCCAACGAGTGTGGATGTCCTGAGGAACAGACTCGTCCCATTGGATGGCCAATTACCACAAATCCTGCAAGATGAGTTTTGCGATCACAATGACCGGACCCAAAAGGCCCAGAGGATCCAACAATCTAGCGATCTCGGAAAGTATAACTCGTTTTGATACAACGTGAGATTCTGTATCAAGATTGCAGAGAAATTGAAATGTATCCTGACACTGATTCCATTGCATGCCCAGAATACACGAGTCCGCAACATTATCTCTGATAATGACCGGCAAACGATCACGATTGTTTGTTTCTAATAATTCAGAGCAATTCGAGGTCCCTTTGCTTAACTTGAATGCTCCTAATTTTAATAGTTGAATAGTTTCATCACGAATTAGTTTCAATTCGTCGATTGTATCTGCTCCAGTGAGCATGTCATCGACATAAAAATCTCGAAGGACGCATGCTGAACCGCGAGTGAAATGATGAGCGTGCTACTCGGCCAAATGCTTAAGGCATCTGGTGGCCAGCAGAAGCTGTACGGTAGTAGGTTCGTACGTATCGACATTAGCAGAAGGATCGTTGCGCTAGAGAATTCTTTGCAGGCGCGTCTAAGGTGGATGCATTAAAATTCGCCGATACATTTTTATGATGTCAGCGGTGACATAAGTGAAAAAGCGGAAACGCATTAAAATTGAGATTAAATCTTGTTGAACGGCAGGTCCTACTAGAAGCGCGTCGTTTAACGATACGCCGGAACTGTTGCGCCAAAATGCATCAAATACAACACGAATTTTCGATTTTTTTCAACCGTTTTGAAGACGCAGTGATGTGGAAGATAAAACGATATTGTTTCTTCCGCAGTGGGCGGCTCTTGTGCCTCGTTGCATATGCCCCAACGATACATATTCATCGAGGAACGCCGCGTATTGAGACTTGAGTGTAAGGTCGCGCATGAAACGTCTCTCGATGCCCTTCAATCGCTTGAGAGCAGACTCACGCGAATGTTATTTAATATTTGCTCCTTGAGTGGAAGCTTGACGGTATATCTACCTTGAAAGGTCTGAGACACGTTGTCTAAGAAGTGACTGTTGTGTCGCAAATGTTTTCCTCCATTGTGAAATTGTGTGATTGCGTGGAGATGTCGTCCATTTGCCAGGCACGACTGACATGTTCGTGTAATTCCGCATTAGTTACGGACGCGTGAAGCGAATGGACCCTTGCGGTGATTGATATAATGCTATCCAAATGACCCGCCAAAATCCAGCCCAGTCGCGTTTTTTGGAGAGTTGAATGCTTGTCTGAAAACTTGACTTGACCGACGCATATTAGATTCCAAAACAAGTCCATTCCGATTAAAAGATCAATATCCGACAATATGTGAAATCGTGGATCAGCTAAACGAATGTTGCGCGGAAAATTAAATTTGTCCCGTCCCAAAGAAAACGTCGGAATTTTACCAGTAATCCAATCAGAACGATGCATTCGATAGCCGCGGTGTAAGAGTTGAATCGCGATTGTAATTTGATTTCGAGCACGTGATTGGTCGAGGTTACCGTGCCGTGGACGCCGCAAATCGAGAGGCTTGATGGACGCGTTTCTAAACCGAGAGCTTCCACAAATTTCTTGGTTACGAATTTCGCTTGCGATCCGCAATCCAATAGGGCTCGACACGCCCTGCGAGAGCCGTCGCTGCCGCAGATGAACACAACCGCAGTCGAAAGCATCGCTTGTTCGTTATTAGATGATTCTAAAACATAATTCGATTGGAGGGAAGGAGGGGGAGTTGCCTTAGGTGCAACTTCCTTATCGGTATTGCTAGTCAATGGATCCGCGGCAGAGGGTATATGAAGTAACGTATTGTGTTTCGCCTGGCAGACCTTGCATTGACCGGAAGTATATTTACTTGACGCATGAGAAGAAGAGCGCAAGCAATTGACGCAAAGTTTGCGACTGCGAATTTCCGCGAGTTTTTTATGATATTGGAAGTGCCACGAAATTTTTGCAATAATAAATGACGTGTTCTCCTTGACAGAAGTTGCATTTTGGTTTAACGGTAGCTGCGCACGATGACCGTTTAACATTTGGCTGCGATTTTGCCTCGATCTTCTTTGCGGAACTAGCCCTTGTGGTAGTCTCGAACACCTCACATCGACGAGCGATAAAATCTAACAGCTGTTTGAGCGGAGGCGGCCCGTTAAGGAGGTTCCCCACTCGCGTAATGTGAGTCAGTCAAGTGTAGAGGTTAGAATGGGAACGAGAAGATGATCCCACTGCATCGTAGGACACTTCAATGCCTGAAGGGCTTGCAAATGTTTCGAAACCCCATTAGAGATTCTTTTGAGATCGATTGGATTTTCCCTTGTCATAGTCGACAAATCCAATATAACATTGACATGAGTTTGAATAATCACGCGCTTGTTGTCATATCGTTCCTTGAGAATTGCCCACATCATATCGTAAGCGTCCGACAATTCTAACGAACTTATTACAGCGCTTGCGTCGCCGGTGAGTGAGATATATTTCGCTCGCAGATATTGAAATCTTTGCGTATTTGAAAGCGAAGTGTTGGAATGGATAACCGAGTTGAATATATCGAAAAACAGGAACATTCATCGTACTTGCCGAAAAATGTCGGTAAATTTAGCTTAGGCAACCAAATGTGCATACTACTATCTGATTCGCGAGCACTCGAAGAGGACGGAGAAAAAATAGACGTTCGCAATGTTGGCGAAGGGGAAATAAGATCGCGGATCTTAACGGATAACACATAGTACGCCTCCTCGAAACCGTCTCGATCACAGCCTTCGGACTCATCTAAAGATTCTAGACGGATTTGCGTCGTTATATTCCGCCCAATAGTGTTCGAGTTTAGCCCTCCATTCATCGAGATGAGTAACTATTGACAGAGTAATGGTGGCGATTGACTCTACATAACTTTTGATACGCGTATATGCCGTCTTTATGGTCGTGTATTGTCGCTTAAGTGTCGCCACTTCTGATTGGTCTACCATTTTGAATGAGAATGCGCATGCATATACGCGGCGGAGGAAACTTGGCAATGGAGACAATGGTCTTCTTTACCTTGTTACGCACGCAATTAATCCTAGAAGAGGATGCGATAGATGCTAAATGCCTTCCAGTCGAACGTTGTTGGACGGAAATATTCCTCTCGCAGATGATGCGCCGTTGAGAGATGACCTTCGTTGCACGTAGTCTATTGGGTCTTATTTTCCGCCGTCGACAGGATTCTGCTCGTAAAATGCTGATTCTGCGCCAGGATATGATGTAATATGAGCCGAGCTGCATCTCTGATGCTTAGACGCGGACCTTGCGACTGCTTTATAGAATTGTGTGCTGCCACTGGTGCGATGCTTGCACTGATTGTTGCTACTGTGACGCCTTTCTCGTCTCGATGTAATATCCTTGACTGCCAAATTGCTACTTCACTGAAGCTACTTGAAGTATCCGGCTCGAAGGACCAAAAGATATTTTGGCGATCTCGCTGAGCGCATGAAAATCGTAATGGCCAGGCGATCACCGTCCGAGCGTTTCCCGCGGAATTACTACGTCGAAGGCACTCGGTCGAGAAAATGCGAATTTCTCTGCTTTCCAGATTTTATTAAAAATAAGCCTCGTTCGCGGGCGAACGTGTTTATAGCGGATACAAAAAGGATCTTAGCGGTAGCGCGGCGATGACCTTTCACGAGACGAGTTGCGTGCAGAAGATGAAAACAACAGTTTGTTTTGTTGCCAAGACGATCTGATATTACTTTTTTTTTTAATCGATTACGCGTGACGCATGCGTCGTTTAGCAATCGACATCTCGTGGATTCATCGATTTTTCATAGATGCGATTAGGCGATATAATTAGAGATCGTGAATCACAGAGATACCGAACATTTGTATTTAATTTAATTATTATTAAAGTTTCTTAATCTTTAATATTTCTTATAAATTTTTTATTTTATATTTTTAATGTTTATTTAATATATTTATAATACTTATTTATTGTTATTTTTTATTTTATGAAAAACATTTTTCAACGTTTTTTTATGTACATATAATGTTACGTATATAAATGTTATTATAGAAAATATTTAATAATGTTAAAAAAACATAAGTTAAATAATAATAAAAATAAAAATTTTAATTGATTTTATTTTAATTTTTACGAATTTATTAATTTTTACAAATTTGGATTTAAAGAAATTTGCAGGAAATAGATGATAAATGTCGGACCAATCACAAACCGAAAAGAAAGTAACTAGACTCTTATTAGAGGGTAAAAGGATCTCTCTCTAGTTGAGCACCCTGACACGATGCTGCCCTGACATGGTGCTCTGACATGATGCGAGTGCAGAACTATATTGGATTGATATGATCTAATGCAGAATTAAGTTTGAAACTAATAATATATATTACAATGAATGATGATTAGTAAAAATAAATATTTTCATTATCAATAATATTTGTTTTTATCATATATAATTATATACATTTGTCTGAGTATTCATTCACGATGTCCACATAATTTGTAACTTTTCGCCTTTTTTCTTTTATTACACGTAACATATCTTCTATTTCATCATCGCTACTAGTGCACTATAATATAGATGTTTGCATCCGTCATTTTTAGTCCCTTTCTCACTCTTTGTTCTCTCTTCTTAGTTTAGCAGCAGAATATAGAGAGAGAGAGAGAGAGAGAGAGAGAGAGAGAGAGAGAGAGAGCAAGGAATTAAGAAAAGGACTAAAAATGGCAGATGCGAATACTTATATTATAGTGTTTTACTACTTGTTTCTAATAATTCATTTATAATAAATAATTTTAGTCTTTCTTTATCCACCATTTTGTAATTTTTTGCTGCCTAACTAGTTTTGTTTGTTCAAACTGCACTGACAAAAATGTCAGTGCAACATTTCTTGAATTTATTCGGTTAGTCCGAATATAAATTCAGTACTGGGTCAGTTTTCAATTCGTATACGGCAACTTGAACGCTCTGATACAGTGCGCACAACTCGAATGCGTGATACCGAAAAAGTTCGCACTTAGTGCGCACTAATACAGTCTACCGCATAAGAAATCTGTTCTATCGTTCCGATTCCGTGTATGTACAGTCTACGGAGCCTAAAAAGTTGCAACACTTTTTTTTTATGGGTTTCGGAATGCAGCTTATTCATTGAGCGATTGGTTTTTATTTATGAATCTATAAGTAAGAATTAATCAATCGCTTAGAGAGCAAGCTGCATTCCGAAATCCATCGAAAAGGAAGTGTTGCATCCTTTTTTAGATTCTATACATGGGACGGCATCCTTTAAGTCCCAGACACAATGCGAAGGAATAGCAATAGCGATAGAAATAACACGATTTCAATCTATCAAAAATCAGATACACTAGAATATACTTTCTAATAGGTTTCTGATAGGTTAAAATCTTGTCATTTCTATTGCTATCATTATTCCTTCGCATTGCGTCTAGGATTTTAGGAACTCCACATAATAATAGAAATAGAGAACAGAGAATAAGAATTTCAACCTATCAGAAATCATGTATTGTGAAATATTATTATGTCTCAGGAAGGCTCAGCCGTTCCCCGATTTCGAACCTAGGCTTTGGAAATGATAAGAAATTCGCGATTCCGCGTATTAAAGAAAGTCGTAGCAGAATTTGTCCAGGTTACCGATTGGTTAAAGGTGAGCGCTAGATATTCCGATTATAGGATGGATTCCGAATCATTCCACGATTGCTCTTCCGCTGTCCCTAGATATAAGCGACGAATCTTTCTAATAGAGTTTTCGGCCCGACCGAGTTTGCATTAACTTGGATTGAAATAATGATGTTTCATGCTCTCCTTGAGCGTGTAACGTCAACCAATAGCGAAGCATTTCTAACCCAAATTGGTGCAAACCTGATTGGGCTATAATACTTTGGAACAGTCGGAACAACTTGCGACGGCAAGTTGCTGAATGAGGGTTACATGGAGCGTGGTATGCGGTACAATAACTAACTAGGCAACTAGAAAATCACGTATTATTACGTACCTATTTTTTTCGCTGATATTATATGGAATACGGTTTGCGACACGGGCTAATAACAAATCATTACTATACACTCATTACTATATACTGCTATGCACATTACTACACACTTTTTAATGAAATTAATTGATTTAAATTATTACGCAATTATTATGTAAATCTGTTTAAAAAATAAGAGTATCAATAAAATGTGAACAAAAATAAATTAATATATTTAAAAAAATTCATACTAATGTGAGTTGTCACTAACCACGTGCTGCAAATCGCGTGTAAACCGCGCTCCATGTAATATCAGCGAAAGAAATAGACGTAGTACGCGGTTTCTAGTTGTTTACTTAATTACTATTAGTTAAACTGGAAATACAATAAAAAGCACAGGCAATAAAAACAGGGAACAAGAGATTTCAACTTATCAGAAACAATGAATAATAAAATAGACGCTGATAAGTTGAAAATCTTTTATTCTCTATTCCTATCATCTATTCTTTTCATTGTGTTTCTAGTTTTACTATACTGCACTTCATCGCATTCTGATAATTAATATAACACTACAGGATTCGAAACATTCAGGGAGCCTCAAATGAACATAAAGAGTCCTTGATAATTTCTCTTTCCATTTTCCGACACGGAAGTATATGGGGCTCCACATAATAAAAGGAACAGAGAACAGAGAATAAGAATTTCAACTTATTAGAAACTGTGTATTCCATAATACATGATTTCTGAAATTCTTATTCTCTGTTCTCTATTCCCTATTCCTTTTATTGTGGATCCCTAACATTCAAGACATTTGATGATATCGCTTTCCCTATGTTAAAAAAAATAGCGAAGATACGCAATATGCATTACGTAATCACCATGCGGAGTACAGACTAATCGCCAAGATTCGAGTGTCGATGGATACACGCGACGCGGATACATGAGATACATGTTAAATGAAATTTATTGGTGACAAATTCCAATTGTCGGAATGTGGAAAAAGCTTTCTTATCTTGAGGTGTCGAATGTTCTCTGATGTTCTCGAATGCCAGTGGAAAAAAGTGATCAGGGTCAAGGCCTCTGGGGGAATTTAGCTATTGGAGGTCGATTCTGTATCTTCAAACAAGGTAAAAATTATAAAAGTGAGCAAATTTATTACGTGTGTACCAATGAAATAATCAGTATTCTAGTAAATTTGCTTATTTTTATAATTTTCACCTCATTTCGAAATATAGAATCGATCCTCTGATTCGAGTTGCATCAATAGGCACGCGATTGCTTTTGTTAATATTCGATAGCGATTATATTATTAGGTGTACAACTTTGCTTCTGTCGTTTTTTTTCCGAAATTCGAGGTTTTATTGTAAAAAACTGGTTATACATTTATGATTCAAAGCATCGTCCATCGCTGGCCACTACTTTCTCCCATCTTTCGGGTAGCGTATGAATCCCGCGTCGAAAAAACTGGTCATCTTTTGAGGCTATCCACGAATCGATCCAATTTTTTACTTCTTCATAAGACCGGAAGTGCTGGTCAGCCAGGCCGTGTGCCATTGATCGAAACAAGTGATAGTCAGAGGGAGCAACGTCTGGAGAATACGGCGGGTAGGGTAGGACTTCCCATTTCAACGTTTCCAAGTATGTCTTGACCACTTTCGCAACATGGGATCGAGCATTGTCATGCTGCAAAATCACTTTATCGTATCTCTCGTTGTATTGCGGCCGTTTGTCTTTCAATGCTCGGCTCAAACGCATCAATTGCGTTCGATACCGATCGCCTGTGATTATTTCAGTCGGTTTTAACAGTTCATAATACACTACGCCGAGCTGGTCCCACCAAATACAGAGCATGACCTTGGACGTCAAAATCACCGTTCTTGAAGCGTTGAAACCATTCACGACACGTTCTTTCACTAATAGCGGCCTCACCATAAGTATTTGAGAGCACTCAGCCGCAGATTTCTTCATATTGAAGCAAAAAATTAAAACCTCCCGCAAATGACAAGAATTTGGCTCGTAAACTGACATTTTCAATCGAGAATAACTTTATGATGCAGATACAAATCGACTAATGTTTCTATGGGGTTATGTTGACAGATGCCCAAGTTTATTATATGACATCTATGATCTATTTATTTCGACCATCACTTACCGCTAAAGCCATCTATAGGGAAACGGCGGAAGCAAAGTTGTACACCTAATATTGTATTATTAACATAAGGATCTGATCGCAATAATTCTTGTCACAGTTATTTAAATTTTCTTGGAGACACGGCAATAAATTGTACATCATACGTAAAAGCTTGTGCGTTATGTCTACAATTTAAGTCTAAATAAGTATTACGACAATTCTTATGTTCAGACTCTTAGGATGAATTAGCCAAGAGAATAGAGATGTCCATGAAATGCACACTCGAATAAGATTAATTGAATATATATTTAATAGTAATTCGTACATTAGTTAATGCCTTAATAACTAATTTTATACGAGGACAGATTTAATTCTAAGTTAATTAAAAGTTACAATGAGTTAGGACTTATGATTTAGAAATTGAATTAATGTTTTGGATTTAAAATTAGAATCGGAATTTTTAGATTTAGAAATTGAAATGCGAGAAAATCGCATTCAGACTTACACCCATCTTCCTTATTTTAAGAATGAAGGAAACCTCCGTGAAGGATTCTTCGATTCTTCAAGGCCTCCTTGTTTCATAAACTGATCTCAAATTCTACCTTCATGAAGGAAAAAATATTTTAGAAATTTTAGTAATCTACTGAAGGCAGCATGTCATAATATATAATATGCAAATCTAATATCGTGAATTACAAATAATAAAGTTTATAAAGAAATTGTTGATTAAATAAAATCGTGATTAGCATTATGCAATAATAATAGACAAAAATAAAACTAATAGCGAATTCGATTGGACGCACTAAGTGCGCACAATGAAATGCATGAAATGCACATTAAAATCGCCGTACACAAAATAATGTAAATATATGTTTATAAATAAATATAAAAATCAATTAAATCATGAAATACTCAATACATTTTATTGCACTACCTATTAGGTAAAATACTAATATTAGTAAAATTTTATAATTCGAGATATTTGCATTTTATTTTTATGTTAAAATTAAATCAGTGTTTAATATGTATCAGTGCTTCCAGTCGAATTCGCCATAATGCTTATTATATGAAGGAGAAAATACTTTTGGATAGTTTATTTCCGAAAAAAAAGTTATCAAAAATAATTATCGATGTGACAGATCTAAATTAACAACTATCGAAAGTAAAAAGACTGATGTGATAAAATAAGTTTGAAAGTTTGTTTGGTTATGAAAACTGCACCTTAAAGAAACTCGTACCCTTAAAAAAAGGAAAATAATAATGGACTACAATAATGGACAAAAATAAAACTAATAGCGAATTTAACTTGGACGCACTCATTGCGTACCGATGCACATTAAAATCGCCGTACATACCGCAAATATAATTGCAGGCCATTTACTATTAACTCTTTTAGGTTTCTCAGGATTAAATATTTCAAATTCATTTATACTTTCTATCTTAATTTTTACACAAATTTTACTTTATATCCTTGAAATCTCAGTATCTATAATTCAAGCTTACGTATTTTTCATTTTATCCAATCTCTACAGAAGAGAAACCTAACACTATTATATTTATAAATATATAAATAATTCCCCTCTATCCCGTCCTCCTATCTTTTCCTTTTTCTCCATTAACTCATCAGTCTATTCTTAATTTATAATTTTATAATAAATTTTATGACTAATCTTAATCATAATCATCCATTTCATCTAGTTTCCCCCACCTTGGCCTTTAATTATTTCTTTAAGTATTTTCAACAACCTAATCTGTACTGTTAGATGATTCCATAATTTTTATATTCCTATTCTATCCTTATCAATTCCAGGAACTTTAATTTGTATATATTTATGATGACGAGATATTTTACGTGAAGCCACCTATCAAGGATGTCACTCAATTAATGTTTTTAAGGGTATAAAAATAGGAATAATTTTATTTATTATTTCAGAAATCTTTTTTTTTATTTTTTTTTGAGCTTACTTCCACTCCTCTTTAGCCCCCAGAATTGAAATTGGACAATCATGGCCTCCTAAAGGCATTTATTCCATTTAATCCTTTTGATTATCCCCCTGCTTAATACTATTATTCTAGTTTCATCAGGTTTAACTGTAACCTAATCCCACCATACCTTAATCAATAAAAATATAGATGAAACAAAAAAAAGCCTTTTAATAACTATTATTCTAGGAATTTACTTCTCTCTTTTTCAATTATTTGAATATATTAATGCTCCCTTTACTATAGCTGATTCAATTTACGGATCAACTTTTTTTATTGCCACAGATTTTCATGGAATTCATGTAATTATTGGAACTTTATTCCTCTGAGTTTGTCTAATCCGACTTTTTAAATTACATTTCTCTTCTTACCATCATTTCGGATTTGAGGCAGCATCCTGATACTGACACTTTGTAGACGTAGTTTGACTATTCTTATTCATCTCTATTTACTGATGAAGATTTTAAACAATTAAACTATTTTATTTAATTTATATCTCAAAATTTAATTTTTCTACTCTATTTAAACAATTAATTTATATTAACTTTCTTAATCTTTCTATCCCCCCACATTCTTATAAATATCTATCAATAACATTCATTTATATATTAATATTCCTAATCTATAATTCTTCTCCAACCTAATCCTTTTACTACTTCTCTACCTTCTTATTTATATATAGTATAAAATATTACATTTAATTTCCAATTAAAAAATTTAAATAAATTAATATAAATAATAATAAATATTATTTCATTCATTATCTTTCTGTTTATCTTATCTTTTCTCCTATTTTTTATTAATTTTTCTATCTCTAAAAAAACTGCCTTAAACCAGGAAAAAATATCCCCATTTGAATGTGGATTTAATCCATCATCTAGAGCTCAATTACCTTTTAGAACTTAATTCTTTACTATTAGACTAATTTTCTTAATCTTTGATATTGAAATTGCTCTTCTTCTTCCACTAATTTTTTTATCAATAAACTTTATTCCATTTATTATTTTTTACTCATTTATATTTCTA
>NW_017259205.1:157740-160383 GCF_001594045.1 Atta colombica
TCCCCTATCCCCCTCCTTCCTTTTTATTTATATAGTATAAATATTACATTTAACTTCCAATTAAAAAATTTAAATAAATTAATATAAATAATAAATATTATTCTTCTTATCATTCTTCTTTTTTCTATCTCCCTTCTTCTCTTCCTTTTAAATTTCTTTATTTCAAAAAAAACTTCTTTGAATCAAGAAAAAATATCCCCATTTGAATGTGGTTTTAATCCTTCATCCAGGGCTCGCTTACCTTTTAGAACTCAATTTTTTATTATTAGACTAATTTTCCTAATCTTTGACATCGAAATTGCCCTTCTTCTTCCCCTAATTTTTTTATCTTTAAATTTTAACCCATTTATTATTTTTTATTCATTTATATTTTTATTTATCTTAATCTTGGGTCTTTACATTGAATATAATGAATATTCTCTAGACTGAAAAATATCTTAACTACTCAAAAAATTTTATTATTAATTTATATACCTTTATACCACCTCCCCTATCCCCCTCCTTCCTAATAATTCATCACTATAATTAATTAATTTTAAAGGATATTAGTTAATTCTATAACATTTTAATTGCATTAAAAAATTATATTTAATTTATATATCTTAAACCCACCAAATTTAATACCTTTATAATTCTTAAAGTAATTTTTACACTTTAACTTCGAATTAAATTATTGATTTAACTTTTTAAATCTAAGAATTATCTATACCCTTAAATCTAAATATTACTTATTTAATTTATAAAATATTTAAATTTTACAAAAATTTTTCCTCTAACTTTTATATTATATATTTTTCTTATCTTTAAAAATTTTACATTTCTCTAATATCTATTTAACTAAAACCAAATAGAGGTATATTATTGTTAATAATATTATTGAATTTAACTTTCTAGTTGAAGTAACCTAAAATGAACTTCTAATTCATTATCCAATGGAAAATTCTTATCCATTTTACTTTTTAAATATAGTTTAAAAAAAACATTATACTTTCATTATAAAAATAATTTAATTTTTAATTTATTTAAAAATTTTTAATAAATTTTCTTAATATCTTCAATATTATACTTTAATTATAAGCTATTTAAATATCTATTAGATAAATATAAACATTATTACTCTAAAATAAACAAAAATAAATACAAATATATATAACTTATAATGAATATAATTAAATTTTTTCCTTATAAATCTAGTAATAAAAATTTTTCTTATAAATTCTATCCACCTCTTATCTATTTCTGAAACCCATACTTCATATATGTTAACTGGCTTATACACTATTCTATATGATCTAACTAAAAATCATATAGATCTAAAAAAATATATATAGTAATATAACTTTAAAACCTTTCTTATTATTATTACTATTACTAAAATCCCAATTAAACATCTTAATAAAGTAATTAATTTCTCTAATAAAGTTAAATAAACTATATAATAATCAAAATAAAAAACTCAATTTACTATAGACCCTATTACTCTTAATAACATTATAATAACTATAGAAATATTAATTATCTTATCTTCTTTTACATATACATAACTATAAAATTTAAATCTTCTATTAAAAAATAAATAATAAAAACATCGTAATGAATATGATACAGTCAATGATAATGAATTATTAATACTAATATAAATATATTTAATCCCTTTCTTCTATAAATAATTTCTATAATTAAATCTTTTCTATAAAACCCGGCCATAAAAGGTACTCCTCTTAAGGCTATCCTAGAAATTAATAATAAATTAATAATCTTATTATAACATACGGAATCACCTCATTCAAATTTCTTAATAATCGAATATCTTGAGTATTCTTTATCAAATGAATTACAGCACCAGCAGCTATAAACAATATAGACTTAAAAATTGCATGAACTAATAAATGGTAATAAGCTATTATCCTAAATTCAAAACTTAAAATTATTATTATTAATCCTAACTGCCTTAAAGTGGATAATGCAATAATTTTTTTTAAATCATTTTCAAAATTAGCTATAATTCCAGATATAAACACAGTAAAAATAGAAATAAAACTTAAAACTAACCTGACATCTGTTTCTATCAAAAAATTATTAAAACGAATTATTAAATACACCCCGACAGTTACTAAAGTCGATGAATGCACTAAAGCTGAGACAGGTGTCGGAGCAGCTATCGCTAAAGGCAATCAAACAGAAAACGGAATTTGAGCCCTCTTTGTAATTGCAGCTAATATTATTAACAATATTAATCCTAATCCTCCCTTAAATATTACTAAATCTCACCTTCCAACTATTATTATTATTCTAATTGCTATCAAAATTCCTACATCCCCAATCCGGTTACATAATACTGTAACTATACCAGAATTATAAGATAAAATATATAATTATGATAATAAATTACTAAACAATATGATCCCTAATCCATCTCATCCAATTAAAATCCTAACAACATTTGGACTAATCATTATTAAAACTATAGACAAAATAAACAATAATAACAAATAATTAAATCGATTTATGTACTTCTCCATTCTTATATATGCTACTCTATATAATATAATTATTGAAGAAATTAATATAATAAAACTAATAAATAAAATAGAAATTCAATCTATCAATATAATAAATTTTAAATTTATAGAATTAAATCTA
>NW_017259205.1:160483-162839 GCF_001594045.1 Atta colombica
ATAAAAAATAATATATTTAAAATAATTTAAGACTTTCCACTAACATTAAAGTATCTTTAATTCCACAAATTAATATTTTATTTAAACTACCTAAATTTATTTACTCCTTCTAAAAATCTATATAAACAATATTAAATTTAATACAAATATTAATAAAGGAAAATAATGAATAACTAAGATTATATATTCTTTTAAACTCGAACTATAAACTTTATTTTCATAATAAATATTCTTCCCATGATAAATATATGAAAACAAATATAATGAATAAGCACTCCTAAAAAAACAAATTAATATTAAATATATTATTATCCCCAAATCTCAATTAACAATTCTTATTAACATTAATGTCTCTCCAATAAAATTTAACGAAAGAAGAAAAGAAAAATTTATAATACAAAATAAAAATCACCGTATAATAACCGCAGGTAAATTTCTCACTATTTCCTTATTTAAAAACAATAATCGCCTTCCTGACCGATCATAATATAAATTTACTATAAAAAATATTCCCGAAGAACATAATCCATGAGAAATCATTATTACATATCTTCCTAATATCCCTACCTTATAAAAAGTCATTAAACTACATAATATTAAATTTATATGAACTACGGATGAATAGGCTACTATTCTCTTTATATCAATCTAAACTAAACACAAAATACCAACAATAATACTACCAATAATTCCAATCCTAAAAATAATATATCCATACTTAATCTCAACTTTATAAAATATTTCTATTAATCGAATTAACCCATACCTTCCTATTTTTAACAATACACCAGCTAAAACTATCGATCTATATACCGCTTCTACATGAGCCTTAGGTAATTAAATATGAAATAAATAAATTGGTATTTTAATAAAAAAAGCTATATAAATTATTAAAAACCCCCAAAAAGTAAAATTATACCTATTTATAATCATTACTATTAACCTAAATTTTATAGTCATTCCATATATATATATATTAAAAATAAACTAATAAAGGGAATGAAATTAATAATATATACATTATTATATAATATCCGGCACTTAAACGCTCTATATTTCCTCCTCAATAAATAATTTAAAAAAAAGTTGAAATTAACCTAATCTCAAATATCAAATAAAATAAAATCAAATCAATATATATAAAAAATATAATCACTACCATTAATATATTAATGAAAATCACTAACTTCTCTTCTTTCACTTAAACATATAAATATTAAATCTAAAATTCAAAAACTTAATATTACTAATATTATAGAATAATAATTATATCCTAATCTTATTATAATATTAGGTATACAACTTTGCTTTCGCCGTTTTCCTATAAATATGACTTTAGCGGTAAGTGGTGGTCGAAAATAGATGTCATAATAAACTTGGGCATCTGTCAACAGATGTAACCCCATAGAAACATTAGTCGATTTGTGTCTGCATCATAAAGTTATTCTCGATTGAAAATGTCAATTTACGAGCCAAATTCTCGTCATTTGCGGAAGGTTTTAATTTTTTGCTTCAATATGAAGAAATCTGCGACTGAGGCTCATCGAATGCTCTCAAATACTTATGGTGAGGCCGCTATTAGTGAAAGAACGTGTCGTGAGTGGTTTCAACGCTTCAAGAATGGTGATTTTGACGTCATGCTCTGTATTTGGTGGGATCAGTTCCGCGTAGTGTATTATGAACTGTTAAAACCGACTGAAACAACACACAGGCGATCGGTATCGAACGCAATTGATGCGTTTGAGCCGAGCATTGAAAGATAAACGGCCGCAATACAACGAGAGACACGATAAAGTGATTTTGCAGCATGACAATGCTCGACCCCATGTTGCGAAAGTAGTCAAGACATACGTTGAAATGGGAAGTCCTACCCCACCCGCCGTATTCTCCAGACGTTGCTCCCTCTGACTATCACTTGTTTCGATCAATGGCACACGGCCTGGCTGACCAGCACTTCCGGTCTTATGAAGAAGTAAAAAATTGGATCGATTCGTGGATAGCCTCAAAAGATGACCAGTTTTTTCGACGCGGGATTCGTACGCTACCCGAAAGATGGGAGAAAGTAGTGGTCAGCGATGGCTAATGTTTTGAATCATAAATGTATAACCAGTTTTTTACAATAAAGCCTCGAATTTCGAAAATATGTAAAATATCGAAAATATGTATGACGTCTATGATCTATTTATTTCGACCACCACTTATCGCTAAAGTCATCTATAGGAAAACGGCGGAAGCAAAGTTGTACACCTAATATAATATTAACTCTTTAAATACCACAAAATTTTTAATTATTATAAATAAAAATCTTTATATTAAATTAAAATAAATTATTGATTTGATTCAATTTATATCATAA
>NW_017259205.1:162868-164385 GCF_001594045.1 Atta colombica
TTTATACAAAATATATTTAATTTTTTATAAATAAATATATTTTTTTATTTTATGTATCACTTACTAATATTTCTTTCAATTAATATGAAAAAAATTACTAAAATATTTAATCATTCTATAATTAATCTCCCCTCCCCTGTAAACATTTCTTACTGGTGAAATTTTGGCTCCTTACTTGGAATTTTTATCTTAATCCAAATCATTAGAGGACTCTTTCTATCTATCTATTACTGCCCTTCATATTCACTTTCAACAGAATTATTCATATCATTCAAAATGTTCCAAATGGCTGAATTATACATAATATTCATATAAACGGAGCCTCTTTTTTTTTTATCTGTATATATCTTCATATTGGACGAAACATTTATTATAACTCTTTTTATCTTACATATACTTGAATATCTGGAGTAACAATCTTCTTACTATCAATAGCAACAGCTTTCCTTTATTATCCTTAGGTTATGTTCTACCCTGAGGACAAATATCATTTTGAGGTGCTACAGTTATTACCAACCTTATGTCAACTATTCCTTATATTGGAAATATACTAGTAATATGAGTTTGAGGTTTTCAATTAATAATTCTACTCTTAATCGATTCTTCTCCTTTCATTTTATCCTATCTTTTATTATTTTAATATTTATTATACTACACTTATTTTTTCTACATCTCACAGGTTCATCAAACCCAACTGGATTAAATAGAAAATTTTATAAAATTCCATTTCACCCATACTTTACCTTTAAAGACCTATTAGGTTTTAATCTTATTTTATCAATTTTTCTTATCATTATTCTCCAATATCCATATATATTTAGTGACCCTGATAACTTTACTCCTGCAAATCCTTTACACCCACTCATATTCAACCGAATGAAATTTTTTTTTTGCCTATGCTATTCTCCGATCTATTCCTAATAAACTTAGGAGGAATAATTGCTCTAACTATATCAATTTTAATTTTATACACTCTTCCTTTTACTTCCAAATCTATTTATACTATCTCTCATCTATAATTCTCTCCAACTTACATTTTGAATATTTATTAATACATTTATCCTCTTAACCTGAGCAGGAGCCCAAATAATTGAAGACCCTTACATCCTCATTAGTCAAATTCTTACTATTTTATATTTTATATTCTTTATTATCTTACCCCTAAACTTTAAATTATGAAAATTTATCATCTATATATAACCTTCAATTCTCCCCTATTTTTTTATTGACCATTAACCTATTTTTTTATCTATTATTAACTTTTAAATTATCCACCTTATATTTTTAGTACATTTTTATTCCACTTACTAATATTATTAAATCTTTTCCTCCTCTCTAATACTCATTTAAATATTCATTTAAATATTAATTTTTATAATATTTTAACTTCCTTAAAAATTTACTATTAAATATAATTTTTATTTACCAATATAAACTTTAAATTAATGATCTTGAATCTATGTTTTGAAAACATATTAAAGAAATTATAATTTTCTATTAATTTCAGAATATTAATT
>NW_017259205.1:164717-165560 GCF_001594045.1 Atta colombica
AAAATAAAAATTATATAATTTAAAATAAAAGGTAAAATAATTTTTCAACATAAATATATTAACTTATCGTACCGTATTCGAGATAATACTCCACGCATTAAAATAATTAAAAATACTATCAAATTAATATATATTCTAGCCCCAAAGCCATTTAAATTAATAAATATCCCTACCATCAAATAACTAAAAAAAATTATTATTCCATATTCAGCCATAAAAATCAAAACAAAGACTCCCCTAAAATACTCCACATTAAAACCAGAAACTAACTCTGACTCTCTTCTACAAAATCTATTGGACTACGATTCAATTCAGCTAAAACTCTAACAAAAAATACTAAAAATAATGGCCTTAACATAAACCCATACCGTATATATATATTTGCCATTTTAAAATCTATAAAAGAATATCTCTCTCTTAAAATCATTAATACTAAAAAAATCATAATTAATCTAACTTCATAAGACAAAGTTTGTGAGATAGCCCGAACAGCCCCTATCAATGAATACATGGAATTAGAAAATCATTCTATAAACTTAAATATATATCCTATAATTGTTATAATAATAATTAAAATTAATAAAGAATAATTTAAATAATAAATATTAGTAATAAATCCATAAATTAATCAATTTCCTATCATTAATATAAATAAAATAATAGGACAAATATAATATATATAATAATTTGACTTATATATAACAAAAACTTCTTTACTAAATAATAGCATCCCTAAAAGGCTGCAATAATCCCATAACTCCTACTTTATTAGGATCCTTATGTACCTTAAAATCTTACGCTCTAATAAAGTCAAAAAACTACACTCACTAATACATAAATTTC
>NW_017259205.1:168589-185099 GCF_001594045.1 Atta colombica
TATATATATATATATACACACACACACAAAATAACGTAACAAACATAGAAATCAGATTAAATTGTGAAATACTCAACACAGCTTATTGTACTGTTAGATAAAATATGTATTGATTGACATTAATGATCACATAATCACATGAATGAATCACACCATTGCGATTAGTTAATTCTTTCTTCATCTGAGGTCTCGGATTGATTTTTATATCGTGAACACAAGGCTTTACTCAGATCTGTTAATAAGCTGTTCAAAAATAATTATTGGATGAGAAAAATGAAGTTGCAGAC
Organism: Atta colombica; assembly: GCF_001594045.1. Classification (NCBI taxonomy): domain Eukaryota; kingdom Metazoa; phylum Arthropoda; class Insecta; order Hymenoptera; family Formicidae; genus Atta; species Atta colombica. Next base: position 168,877 of record NW_017259205.1, read on the forward strand.
GTGATAATGGTTGCGTTCAGCAGAAAAAGCATCTTTGTAACTGTTGTAAAATTCTTCAATATGATTAGTTTATTATATACATTTAGAGTTTATATATTTAAGGAACCAAAAGAACCAAGCGTATTGAAGAATTTTACAACAGTTGCAAACTTTTTCTGCTGAATACAGTCAATACACAGTTTCTGATAGGTTGAAATTCTTATACTCGTATTTATAGTCAAGCCTTATATTTAAGGCTCCCTTAAATTTATCTTTAAATACTCTACGAATTATTTATTGGCTGCTGAGTATCTAAAAATAAATTTAAGGAAGCCTTAAGTATAAGGTCTGGAGACTATGGATGGTATTCATAGTCGAAGCTCAAGGCAGCGCTTAAGACCGTCTCGGTCAAGATTGTCTTATTCAATTAAGATCATCTTGAAATCGTAACATTTCATAGTTACGAAATAAGATGACCTTCGAGAAGAAGTTTTTCCTTAAGAAATTCTTGTTTGATTTAAGATCATCTTGACGAAGACGGTCTTAAAGTTGAACTTATTTTATATTCTGTTTCCGTATATTTCGGTTGGATTCTTCAATAGAAACACTGCATTTGAGAAGTATAAATATTAACGAAATGTGTTATTATATTATCTTTGGTATGATTAGACTGTAGATTCTGATTTGAAGTGCGTTCCCTGGTGAAAAAATTTTGAAATTATTATTATGTTTGAAATATTTTAGCAAAATATTGTTGATTGAAATTTTGTTAATTGAAAAATTATTGAAATTTCATTGAAAGTTAATAGCTGAAAAACATATTGAAAAATCGCTGAAATTGAACTGAAATTTCTCTGAACTTCTGTAGAAACTTTTCTTAAAATTTCTCTGAAATATTGCTAAAAATAAATTTTTCAACAAAAAATCGTTGAAATTAAACTGAATTTTTTTTTAAATACTGTCCCAAAAGGGATTAATTTCAATAAAATTCTTCCATCAAACTTGAAGAACGGATTTTACAGATCTGTCTTGTCCGTCTTGTCTATATTTTTCCTGGAGTACTGCAAGTGATAATTAATGTTAAGAAGATCGCGTTCACCTCAAATTTTGATAAAAAAATACTGAATCAATGTGTTTTCGCGTAAAAATAAATATTTGACAAGAAAAGGTGTCGCGTTACTCCGCGAACCGAAATATATCATTAAAATTGACAACTATTTAGATTAGGAAATCTGTCAGCAGTGGTTCATTGTTTTTAAAACACAAGTCATTGCTTTAAAAATAATATAAGAAAATAATTTGTATTTTTAAAGCAGTGAATTTGTATTTGTAAAGCAGATTTGTTTTAAAGCAGAAAAGCTTAAATTATTTAAAATTAATACCTTTTTAATTTTTTTTATATGAATTAAAATTTAAATCTAGCATTTCTTTAAAATACATGCTGTAACCTTAAAACATGACTTCGCTGTTGTCCAAATTCCTATAAATTCCTATAAATTTTGAAAAAATTACAAATGTTTTATAATTTATTGTTAAATTTTTATTAATTAAAATTAATAATATTATCTAACGATTTAAATATAAGTAAATCTATCATGAATCTCTCGCGTTTTTAATTTTTTGTGCTTGTTTTAATGTGAAACATAAAACGTCATATAAAAAAAATCTTTTGATGCTGCATTTATATAGACAAAATTTACAAGAATCATATTCATTTATAATCGGTTAAATCTTGTTTATGATCGATTAAAATATTTCCCGTATGAATTTTGACCATAAGTTTGCATTACCAACAAATTTTTGAAAAGCAAGCTAAGAATCTTATTTAATTGTTTTATTGAATATATCATTTTTCAGTACAATCAGAGTCTGCAATAGAGAAATATCTTGTTTGCCTACAAGAACTTGCACACATGATCATAATGCATGGCTGCGTTCGGAAATATCACTCATTGGTGTGTTCGATGACTTCAATGGGTAAGTAGTGTCTTTGGGTAGTGAATGTTCCCGAATGGCTTCCGTATGTCATCTCAATTCCGCCACGTTTAACCCTAATCTCGAGCTAAACAATTCACCGGTGAAGAAAGGCAATGGAATGATTGTAAAATAGAACGATGGCAGTATATGATTGTAAAAAGAAAGGAATATAAGTCATTCCTTCTAAATTTCGTATTTCGATTGGTCGATTCCCTTATGCATTATGCATTATGCGTTATGCAAGTCTGTGCTGTAGTGGCACTCGGTGTGACTCTTAATGTTTCTAAACAATTTCATACTAGTGCACACCGAGTACACACTACAATAGTATTTCTGAATGGGTGGTGTTTAGTGGCACACCAGCGAATGTTTCCGAATGCAGCCCATATCGATACATTTAAGTATCAACACATTTCTTAACCTCAGTAGTCGTCAATTTTGATGTATAATATCTTGATTTACGGAACAGAGTGACATTTTTTTATTATCAAATATTTATTTTTACGCGAAAATGCATCTATTCAATGTATTTTTATTAAAATTTGAGGTGAACGAGGTCTTCTTAACATTTTTAATTTTTGCTTAAGTCTTCGAATACATCTTGGCGAAACTGTCTTATTTATTATATACATGTCAAATAAGATTTCTTATAATGAATTCGTAACTAGAACATAATCTTAAGTCTATTATTTAGCTTATTTTAAACAAGATGTGTTTATGAATCATATCAAGACTGTTCAAGACGTTTTGAAATAAGATCGTCTTCGATAAGTTTTAACTTGAGATTTTACTCAAGTCTTATTTTTCAACTAAGTACGGTCTTAAGAAATCACGAACCAATTAGAGGGCTGCATTAGTGTCTTAAAGCATTACTATTATGATCTTGAATATAAGATCTGACTATGAATGCCAGCCTATCATATACGGACATTATTCCCTGTTTTCTGTTCCCTGTTCCTTTTACTGTGCGGAGTTCCTTACTTCTAGAGATTTTAGTATAAGGCTGGATTTTCACTTGATGCTCCTTTTTAACATCACAGGTCACGTGACAATTGACGAATATCAAGCATTAATTTTGATCACATGACCTGTTTGGATGCTGAAAATGAGCATTGTAGCGTCAAGTGAAAACCCAGCCTAATACGTGCATAGTGGCGCTAGTAGCGGACCAGTTGACTGCACGGACTGCAGCCGACTTCGAGGTAATCGCCATTTTGTTGAGTGCAGGAGGATGCCGTCAGTCTCCTGTTTGTTTTACTTATTACTTATTTAGTGAATAAATTGATATAATTGTGATACAATAGCTCGCAACATTTTGCCAGAATGACGCAGTTCTTACCGCCAAATTTGCTGGCGTTATTTTCGCCGCGTGAACCGATTCCGTATTTGCCACCTGCTAGCAAACTTCCGCATGAGAAGAAAAACGGTGGTTACACCGGCGTCGGGATCTTTCTCAAGTATTTCGAGGTAATAAAAGTACATTATGTATTTCTTTCAAGAACATCGTATTATTTTATTTTACGGTTTAGAGTGATTTTCGGAATACATTTTTACATACACATATATTTACACTTTTAAAAATATTTTGTTGATCGCATTATGATATACTCCTTTTGTATTTTGTATCATACGTGTAAAGTGTTTCTTTATTTTACATATAAATAAATGTTTTTCATTCACATAATGCTCTTTTATTGAAACTTTCTCTTAAGTATATGAGGTCAATTGATAATTCCAATAGGTAAGTCGAATGAAACCATTTCTTATTATAGAAAATTGATGCGAACAATCATATAGAATATTTTTCCTGTTTTAAGTAGATAATTTTCTCTAAAATTATTGATAATAAAGAAAAACGTTTTATGAAAATGATATGGAGACGTTTTCATGTTTTGCTCATATTTTTTTCTCAGTAGAGGTAAAAAAATAAATATGAAAGTCATCTTCACTTTTTAAAATAAAATTATAATTTTCTTTTCACATAATATGATTTCTTTAATTATTCTGTGTATAAAAATACTAATAGTGTCAACAAATTGAAATAGTTTATGAAATATTTTATATTTTGTATCAAAATTTGGCAAAATGAAATATAAAATATCTCATAAATTATTGATTTTTCGATAGCCTTACTTTAATACTTTTATACAAAAAAATAAGTAAAAAAATCATGTGAAAAAATTATATAATTTTCCTTTAAAAAGTGAAGATAACTTTCATATCTTTTTGGTTACTCTATCGAAAAAAAAATATGAGCAAAATACATCTCTATTTCACTTTTATCTGAGATTTTTTTGTATAATTAATAATTTTAGAGGAAGTTGCCCACGTAAAATAAAATAGAATGTTCTATATATATCCATCTTATTTCTATATATATAAGATAATTTATCTATTTTTTTATCTTAAATTGCAAATTTAAAATTATTATTACATCATCGTTAAGAGTTTTGTTTTTTTTTTGCTTTACTAATATTTTTGATAAAAAATATTTTTAATAAAAAATATAAATATCTTTTTATAGGATCCGAAAGATACTCCACCACCTGTGCGTGTAGAGACACGAGAAGAACGATTGGAGCGTAGACGAAGAGAACGTGCAGAGCAAGTTGCATATAAACTTGAACAAGAAATTGCAGTATGGGATCCAGCTGGCATTTCCAATGTTACAGCAGATCCTTTTAAGACTCTCTTTGTAGCTCGAATTGTAAGTTATAATACTGATGAAATATAATAATGAAACTATAGAATATATTTTCGTATATATTTGTTTCTTCTTTTACTTCTTATACTACTTATTTCTTTTACAGAATTATGACACCTCAGAATCTAAACTGAGAAGAGAATTTGAAGTATATGGACCAGTAAAAAAGGTAAAAAACTTTTTCTAAGGATGAATTTTTTTTACTAAAATTTAATTAAAAAAAAAACTATAAGTTTATTATCAAATTTCGCTTTTTACAGATTGTGGTAACACATAATACAATTAATGGCAAGCCTAGGGGATATGCTTTCATTGAGTATGAGCATGAAAGAGATATGCACTGTAAGTAGCAACGACTTAGAAAGGTAAAAAAAGAAATGTTATTTTTATCGCGAAGCTCAATGAGCCCCCCCATATAGTCTGGAATTTCATCTTATTTAGCGTCACTTCCAGCTAGATATTATGGGGGCAGGGCTATAGTTAGGCTACTCATTTTCATTGGTACTTCAAATAGTACCATTTGGGAAGGGGGGGGGGGTCTTCACCATACGCACATCTATGCAGGAAAACGTTCTGTAAATGCATAAATATGGTAAAAAACGAAACGAACAAAAAAAAAACGACGTGAACGTTTATTGGCTATCTTTGATTAATGCAGTTTTTATCTTGTTCTTGGTACAGCGTGGTGGCCGCTGCCGGCAACTAGTGCCATTCACTATTCCATGCAAAATCCCTGAACCTGCCTGATAAGATAGGTTTGTATGTGTGGTAAGATCCAACATACAACAACGTTTGTTAGTCTATTTGCTTATCCTATTTATCGTGTCTGATTTTGTCGAGTAATACGCGATTTAAATCGGATTATAGCAGATTATTAAGTGTCCAAGATGACATCTACGAGGTTCTTTATGGGATTTTTTGATCCGGAATTTTGACGTGTGTGTATATATAATATACATGTGTGTATGCGTGCGTGCGTGTGTGTGTGTGTGTGTGTGTGTGTGTGTGTGTGTGTGTGTGTGTGTGTGTGTGTGTGTGTGTGTGTGTATACGTTTACGACTTTTTCTCTTTGAAAACATGTCCCATTAAAACTGTTCATGGATTCATGGATCTAGGATTTCATGATATGTAAACGGCTAAAACATTACAGTTCATAAAATTTACGGTCATTAATATCTATGGATCCAAGAATTGTGTAAAAGTTAGCATTTTACATTAAAATTGGGGCCTTTAGGATGAAGGTTCAGGGACACATTACCATTTATATAAAGAACAGAATATAAATCAGAATATTTTGTACAAATATTCTAGTTTCATAGACGAATAGCAGGATATTTTATAATTGATATAATCACTATAATTCTGTGATTTGAAGGTAGAAAAATTAAGATATTATAAGTAAAGAGGCATTTATTTCTACCGTCATGTTATAGAATGGCATTAGGTCTTTTAGCATTATGATGCTAATATCTTATAAAATAGGATGAATTTATATCGGACAGTATTGTTATATAAATGAATTTATGTAAAACGTGTAATTAGTCTACGAGCTTTTTCTAACAATTTTAGGGTAAGATGCATTTTTGGATTTTACTTCTTTGTTAGTTTTCATATGCGGTAGACTTTTGAAATTAGTTTCTGATTTGAAAATTCATCACATGAAATATAGAGATTAAATTAATTCCTGAAAAATCGCGTTATAATTGATAACAATAAAGTATACAATATATACGTAATATTTGCTATTTGAATGCGTGAAAATAGTCCATTGATAGATGTAAACTCAAAATTTGAAAGTCAGAGATGGAGAGCAAAATATAAAATGTATGATAAGACTATTTAAATATTATTATAGTTCAAAAATGTTCAATTTTTGTCTAATATTTACTTTAAAAAAGCGATTTAAAATGTAAAACAAGTCCTCGAATATCAATTTCGATATGGAATATCAATTTTTCTTATTCAGTATTAATTTCTTATTTTATAATCAGTTTCTTATTTTAATGTCACTTGTTATGAAAATATAATCTCAAACAATGCATACGCAACATTTGCGGATTGTAGAATCGCTGGATCCTAATTTTCTGAATCATCAAAATGGATTTGGCCTTCATTGATTCTAAAATTTTTTTATTTTAATCTTTAAAAACACTTTCGAGTATACCCAAGTCTTTTTATTTTCAAGATTAGAACTTTTTTGTTTTTGAAAGGTGGCTACCGTTTGAGTCAGAAAATATAATGAGTGCGTGCGTGTGTGCGCGTGCGTGTGCACGTGTATGCGTGTTGTGTATGTGATCATTTATGTAATATAATAAACATTTTTATTAGATATAATAAACATTTTATGTTTATTATATCTAATAAAAATGTTTATGCCAATGTTAATTCTAGAAATTTATTTGATTCATTTCATCGAAAAATAAGAATTTTTAAATAAAATATATAATTTTTTCAAAACTATTATTTACTTTATAACTTATAACTTTTTTATTAATAAGGATATGTACGCTTGTTTAGTATTTATATTTCTTATTGTTTAGCGTTTTGATTGAAAAAAAATTTGTTAAGGTATGTTCATTTTTATAAATGTCTGCAATCAAAATTGGCTTGGGTATGCCAAATGTGATGTTTACGTTACAAAAGGGATCAAAGTGTTTTTAAGGATTAAGGTCCGAGAAATCCGAGAAATGTAGAATATCGTAGGCTTTAATTTATAAAGTTGGATCTTCGGATTTATGATTGTGCAATGCGCGGGAAATAACGACATTTCCTCTTTCCCTCTTTCTCTCTTTCTCTTTCTTTCTTTCTCTTGAATCATAGAGAGATATCGAATTAGCGGAGCGAATAGGCAAATGTTCCTTTAATATTACGCTAAATACATATAACCTATTGCTAGGTCACTATAACATATCATAAGTACATATGAAATGCGCACGGTTTGATCGTAAGTAGAACGAAATAAAAGCGCACCAGGTAAATGCAATGTAAATCTCTTCGGAGATTGAACGAACAAACGAATGAACGTATGAAGACTGGGCATCTTCGCAATGAGTAATCTCCTCGCGAGTCTCTTACGAGTTCATTTCATGATTAGACCGTACCTCTAAGCTTTGTGTTAACTTCCGTACGTAAGTAGCCGCGGTAGGTATTTTTTGTATTTGCTATACTTTTTGGATCTTAAACAAGTAGTTTTAAGCTGCTTTAAAATCTGAAGCATCTTTTGCTTCCGCTCGTCGTCAGTTGCAGCTATGATTTGTTGACACATTCTCGTTTTACATCATAAAATGCAATTTAGGACATTAAATTAGATTTTGAGATTATTATGTATTTAAGATTGGAGAAAATTATTTTAAAAAATTATTAATATTTCTTTAAAAAAAGGGAAAGTTTTAATATATTACTAAATGCAAACGATGATTGTGGTAATAAAGTTTGTATTGTTTTTTACTTATAAGTCTGATTCTCAAATTTATAAGAAAACAATTAATTTCAATCGCCGACGAAGCATTTCAACTTTTTTTTTTCAAAAAAATTATTCCGTAATTTTCATGTCATAGAAACAATCTTTCTTTTATATTGTAATTCACAGAAGTACGTTACACTATTTTACGCTAATCTGTCAGATACTTATTAAATATTTTATTAACTTCCATTTTACTTAGTAAAACGACACACACCAACAAGCGGATGTCCGCGTGATCGGCTGTAGCTTGTATTATTACCTCGTTATCTCAATATCGGTTATAATATTCAACAACGATTTAAAGTTTGATTGATGCGATAATTAGCATCAGCGATTCAGATAGAGAGGTTTCCTCAGTATTTTAGCAAGTACTTCTTCTCGAGATATTTATAGTAAGACAGCGTGTCATCACTGAGATTTATGAATTTCTTTCAAGGTTTATCATTCTTTGAAACGAATACAGTTCGCATTCTATTTTATCATGCAACATTACAGGCAAATTTAGTCGATCCTCTTCCTTTCTTCTTCTTACGATTTCCTAATTGAATCTGAAATTTTTCTTTGAGAAAGGAACTGATGGTCCTTTAGATCTAATAATATATTCAATTTGTAAATTAAAGTATCATTTAAAACAAATTAAAGTATTTAGAAACATTTAAGCCTAAAATTGATAAATCTATATTCTTCTACAAACTCAGATTCTCGAAATCATGGAGACTAAAAATTTTATAAGTTCAGTTTGCGAATAAGTTAGTTTGCGAATCCGAAAATCTATGTTGAGTTTTAATATTAGTTAGTTTTTTGCTCTTTTTTTTTAAGTTCCGTAGATCTGAAAATTATTGGACCACATTATCTATGGTTCAATACCACAGAATTTTAGAGCTATCTCTTCGAAACTCTGAGTCTTGGAATGTATATTCGAAGACTTGAATTCGAGGATCAGTGGCTTGGAGATATTGTGAGAATCGTGGAATCTTTGTTTATTAAGAAACGATTTGTCGAATCCAATAATGCCCGATTCTAATACCCCGATAATTTAGGATCAATTTAGGATCTTGATATTGGCCGATTCCAGGATTCGCAGTCTCAGAAATCATCCTGTTAGGTTTCTCGGAGTTCGCCTTTTCGTCGAGGTGTAGACTTCGTAGACAATCATTTAGGCGCATGAATTCATTAGCGAACAGTAATTTCTAATCGGTATATTTTAGCTGCATATAAGCATGCGGATGGTAAGAAAATAGACGGCCGCAGAGTATTAGTCGACGTTGAGCGAGCAAGAACGGTAAAGGGTTGGCTGCCTCGAAGACTCGGCGGCGGCTTAGGTGGTACTCGTAGAGGTGGTCCTGACGTCAACATCAAACATTCAGGACGGGAAGATAATGAAAGAGAACGGGAGCGATATCGCTTGGAACGTGAGAGAGAAACTTCGGGACGTGGCCTGGATAGAGACAGGTGAGTAATAAGAAATGAAATAACGAGTAATAAGATGTGAAAAAAATTATATATATTGTTACGTCCGAGCATCCGGCGCGGAGACGTTCGTGTGAACACACTCCCGCCCGCAGAAATAAACAACATGGATTTATTATAAAAAAAAACAAGAAGATTTATTATGAAATGAACGCAGGACACACACAAACGCAAAGCTCAGAGTACACGATCGATGAGAGAATACGTAGATCGAGAGGTACGTCCGAGCATAGCGATGGCTCACGTCCAAATCTGCCGATCTTGTTAAAGCAACGCGACTTTCAGGAATGGCGATTTATAGTGTCGGCTCGGCACGGGCGTAACACTGCCCCCCTTCTCTTAAATTGTCGTCTCCATAATTATGGTTCTTCCAAGAACGTTAGCCTCTCAAAGGAATTCCGAGTTCCCTCCTGACTAATTTCCTGCTCCCTACTGTGCTGCTGCAACAGTTTTCTTGAGTTTTGGTTTCCTTGAGGTCCTTGAGGTCCGATTTTCCTTTCGAGACTTATTCTTGAGGCCTTGTTTCTTTCCGAGAAGGACTCCTCTTTAGTTTCTCCCTAGAGGATAGCTATTCCTTCGTAGAACGAAACCCCCCCCGTCTTCATAAAGGGAATGCCAGGTTCTTGCCTCTTCTCTTGAGGCTTTGCGCTCTTGGTTCTTCTCTTTTCAGAAAGGGGGGGGGGGACGAAAAAATGATGTAGTATCTCTGTTCCCAATCCTCGCCTCAGCATTCGCCCTCTGTCTCATGAAAAAAAAACACAATTCAAAAATCGCGGATGAGGCGGTCTTCTTAAAAAAAATGTAGGGCCGTTCAGTTGAAGCGCATTCGTTGATAACTTCCGTGGAAGATGAGCTGGACTGGCTGTGAGGTGTCTAAAACGATTTCACCGAAGTTCTCGAGGAGATCCTCTCCGTCCGAAACCGTGTTAGATGCCGCACGAACATGAACTCTGCAACTAAGAAAGAAAAATAACTCGCGCAGTTTACACCATAAGATTACAATTCTTTTTAAGTGATAGGGCTCCGATTTGTTTACTTTTTTAGCTCGTTTCTCCTAAGCATCTTTTTAAATAAGGCGTCAGCCTATCCGAATGAACAACTTTATTTTTATGCTTGTTTGACTTGCAGATGCAATATACAATGGCTAAGTTTCTTAACTAAATATGGTTCTTCCCAATTGCTCTGCAACTTGGGAGTCCCTCCATTCTCCCCTTCTTCGGAGATTATATAATCACATTTTTTGTTCCTCCTCAAAATATATCTACCTGGCTTTAAGATCATATCAGGTTTTTGTTCATGAAGATTTGATATCTATTCGTTTCCTTATTCCTTCTGAATTTCTTCCAGCTTTCTTTTCATTTTTCCCAAGTAATCTTACGGAGAACCAGTCTCCTCAGTTTTTGGTGGATTACCGCATAACAAATCAATCGATAAATGAAGATCTTGGGTAAAATAATCTTCTACTGGAGTCATTCCAGTAGTTTCGTATTTGGATGATCTGTACGCCAGCAGATATAATGGAATCTCAGTCTTTTTGATTTTCGGAGATGAATTTTGCCAAATAGTTCAAGATGGTTTGATGCTGACGTTCTATCTGTCCGTCCTGTGGGTGCAAAGCGATTGTTTTCGTTTTCTTCATCCCTAGTAAGTGTGACAGATCGCGAAAAATTCTCGATTCGAAGTTCCTCCCAAATTCGATGGAATTCCAGCAACCGCAATATTTTTTACGCGAGCGCATTTGAAATCAGTGTCAATATCAGAAACTGATCCGAGAAAAATGTAATCAAAAATATTTTGTAAATTAAGTAATTTAAAAAAATCGACACCCAAAATACAATCATCATTTATTTCGGCTATTAACATTGGTATCTCAACACAGTAGTTTGCAAGTCGAACTTTTACTTTTATGGTTTTGTATCTGATTGGAACTTGTTCCCTCGTGGGATATTTAACAATTGTCAATTATAATTTTCGATTTACATGATTCAACAAAATTACTATTTATAATTGAAATATCGGAGCCCGTATCAATTCTAAGAAGACAAGGTTTATCATTAACTTTGCTTTCATAACAAAAATCTTTCACGTTATTCTTAATTCTATTTTTCCTGAAAGAACATTGATTAATATAAATTATAAGGATAAAAATTAATACATCGATTATTAAAACATTGTTTATTTTTAGTAGAATAAGAATATTTTCTAAAAGAATGTAGATTAGCACAACAATTATCATCAGCAAATACAGACTTATCTTTAATATCACCAAAGCATAAGCCATTCAAGTAAATAATAAATATTTTTCGGGAATTCTTTTATTTCAGTCGAGCCTTCTCCGTAAAGCTCAACTATTCCTTGTTTCCCATTTTGCCAGGACACTGAACAGAAATGCCCCTCCTTTCTCAACATTCTTTATTATTTCTATTCTCTCAAAATGTTTATTCTTTGGAAATCTTTTGAATTTCCATTAGATTTGTTCCCTTCTCTCTCTCTCCATTTTTTCTTCAGTTTGAAAAAATTCTCTTCCTTTTTAATAAAATTATTTTCTCGTTTTCTTCCGAACTTTAAATTATTCTCTTTTTATGTTGAAAATTATTTTCTTGAATCAATTTAATTGCCTTCTCTCTTTTGATTGCTATCCTTAACGATTTTATTTTCCATTTTATTCCATTTTATTTTCCATTTGGAGAGCCTTTTTTACGAATCTGTCGGAAAGAGCGAAAACAAATTGTGCGCATGCGATTTTATCGCGAACTGAATCGGGACATTCTAGATAACTGTGACAACCTTTCTATGGCAGAACCTAAAGAGATATTTTCTCCGAATTTCTATTTTTTATTAGTAAATTGCGAATAATAGTTTTGTAACGAAAGCGGCTCTCCGAAACTCATCTCCAATTTCGACTTTAACTCTTCGAATTGTAAGTTTTCTAAATTTTGTATGCTTTTATATGCAATACTGCACACCCTTTACCTCGCAAACACGAAACTAAAATAGCGGTCTTTCCTCTTCCCAATTCACATGATAAGATTGAATTGCGTGAAAAACTCGCGTAAAAACGCACTTCCGTCGTAAATATCTGGTTTCAGTTTTATGTCCCCCCTCCCCTCCGCAAAGCAGCGCAGACGGATCGAAATGATCGACACTCTCGACCGCAGACAATTCACGACATTTGTGCAACCGGCATCATTTACATAGGAGTTAATTAAGTTGGCAGCGCTCGTGATCGGATTCGTGCAATTGACAGAATCAGGGAAATTGACAATACTCGCGACAGGATTGGCGTGCACAACGTCATTCGCAGCAACAACAGAATGACGCGGGAGGATGGATTATTATTGTAAACATTATTATAGAGAGACTTAGCTGGTTTGCAGGAATCCCTTACAGTTTTTCCTGAAGTTGCGCAATCTCCATATTCCATTGTCGCAACGTCGCCGCAAGTTCCTCCTGTTGCTGTTGTGCGACCTCTGCATCTCGCTATCGCAATATCTCCGTAAATTCGATTCTTGTACGACGTTGTTCCTCACGCAGTTGTTGTATCTCTTGTAGAATAGCTTGAAGCGTCGACGGAAAAAGCTTCCTCTGAAGCAGCTCGCTGAACTATTGCTTCCGTCGTTTGATTTTCAATTCTCGCTGACGTTTCCTGCGAAAACATCTCCATTTAAGCTCTTTTCCTCGTAATGATCGAACGAATCATTACACGATCCCAGATCCCAGACGAGCCCCCAAAATGTTACGTCCGGCTCACAGAGACGTTTGCGTTCACGCACTCCCGCCCGTAGAAATGAACAACATGGATATTATAAAAAAAACAAGAAGAGTTTATTATGAAATGAACACAGGACACACAAGCAAAGCTCAGAGCACATGATCGATGAGAATAAGCAGACTGTGAGACATGTCCGAGCTCAGTGACGACTCACGTCCAAATCTGCCGATCTTATTAAATAACAGAGTTACGTGTCGCTGGGCAACGCGACTTTCAGGACTTCAGAGTGGCGATCTAGTCAGCTCGGCACGGGCGTAACAATATAAACACACACACACACACACACACACACACGCACACACACACACACGCACACACACACACACACACACACACACACACACACACACACACACACACACACACACACACACACACACACACACATGATTGATTATTTCAGAGATCGTGACCGTTTAGATAGAGAACGTCGTAGATCACGCGATCGTAAGCGAAGGACTAGGAGTAGATCACGCGAACGCAGACGCAGGCGAAGTCGCGACCGACTGCCGGATCCCGATATTGAAGAAATCGATCGTCCACGTGACAGAAGAGACCGTGATCGTGATCGCGATCGGGATCGCAAAAGACGGCGGTCACGAAGCAACGATCGCGATCGCGATAGAGATCGTAAGCGAGACAAACGGGATAGGGATCGTGATCGTAGGGACAGAAAGGATCGCGGTGATCGTCAGGACGAGGATACGAAAGAAATCCGTATTAAGGAAGAACCATTGGATGGTAAATTTGAAAAAGAGATAAATTTCAACATATTTTTAAAATATCGACATATTTTCAAAGAATGAATATTCAAATGTTAAACTATCTTCTAGATTATCCAGACTATAGCACTACATTTACGACGTCGGGCTCATATTTTACTGCAGTCAAGTACGAAGACGATAATGATCAGGAAGTGGAAGAGAAATACCGGATTCCGGAGGGTCGTTCCGACCCACCAGCATATAACAATTACGATTCCGTACAAGATTATTGATCTCGAATAGTACATATTTTTATCGTATTCCTTTTTCACAATAAGCCATCGCTTTATTTTATCGTTGCATTGTCTTTATTGTTAATATAATACTGGCGAATTAGCTTTTTTAAGAGCGAATCAAATTGAATGCTCTTTAACTATGAAGTATTCGGACAATTATTATAAAAGTCATAAAAGAATTAGAATTAAATACAGAAATTCTGTAAAATTGAATTTCTGTAAAACTTTCAAAATACATAATAGTAAATAAAAAAAGAAATAATTTATATTACAAAAAAAAAATTAAAAAGAGAAAAGATACGAATTTACATCATCTAGTAAATTAAATTTTGATATAAGAAGCCGTTCAAAAAAATTGAATAATATTGCTGTATATACACTATACAATATAAAAACGGCCGATAACAAATGAAAATTATGTACTAATCGCTTTATCATTTCTAAAGGTGACTGGCATTAATTAAAGTATTATGAGGAAATCACGAAAATTATACATGTGCATTTATGTCAATTTGAAGCATATTTTGCCTTTTTTCTCCCTTTTCTTCTTCCTATTATTGAGAGTATATTTACAACAAGAAATCTTCGGCATATTTTAATTAACAGAGCAACTAATATGTTGTAACAGATTATGAAAGCTGAAAAAGTACTCATAACTGATTACTGACTAAGTACTACATTGTTCAAAAAATAATTTAATTTAAGTATCATTTATATATGTAATCGCGCGAACATAAAACACACTTTGACTTATGACTGCTACATGTATTAATACGTCGGGTAAAAATAAAATATGAAATTAAATTGTTACACATGCTGTTTCTTGTTTCAAATGTTAGAAATTGTATCTGAGTATATCAATAGATATATTAATTTCTAATTTTTAACTCTAAATTAAAGTTTGACATTCAGGTATAATATACAGCAAAGGCTAATGTCAGTTCGCAAAATAAAACGCAATTTTGATTTTATACCTAGATTGTTCTGCAATTCTAGTAATCGATTTGTATAAATCGCTTGATATCAGAATGCCACGCAAGTGTCAAACGATTTCACAAGCGAAATAAAAGTACAAATGATTTAATATGGTTTTAATAAATAAAAAAAATAATATTAAGAAATATTGAAGAAATAAAAATATTTTTTACCTATTTTTTCTCAAGTATGATTTCTAATAAGAAATTAATTTATTAATTATAATTTATTAATTATATTGTTATCGTGTATTAATTATTTAATAATCTAATATTTTTTAAAAAATTAGAAATATATTAAAAGTTTTTTATTTCACGCGAAATAAGATAATTTTTTCAACTCACTTATTTTTAGTACTTTGAATATTTCTAAATATGTTGATTTCCGATATAGCATCCACACACAATATCAATATGTTAAATTTAAGAGACTAAATATTAAGCGATAGATGGAGAGGAAGAGAAGGAGAGTTTGTCATTATTAATTGATACACAAATAATATTATCCCTTGAACTAATATTGCGAATTTTTTATTGTCTTTTTGCTCTATTGTTGTTAATTACTGCTCGATATGCGTGTGCTTAAATTAGCAATTGCCTTCCGGAAATTCCAATCTCTCATTATTTTTCAATGTATCCGAAATTACTTGATCTATCGCGTTCATCATTTTTTAAAAAATCCGTAACAGTAAATTGTGCTCTTATCAATGTATTTTAATAATCTTTTTGATTATTCTCGACAGGATTGCCATCATATAGATTTTTTTTTGTTTAAATCTTTACGGAATGAATTTACTTTCTTGAATTTTTATATTTACTGGACAATTTGTCATAGGAAATTTAAATAATAATGAAATAGAAAATATATAAAAAATATATAGAAT
>NW_017259205.1:185199-187917 GCF_001594045.1 Atta colombica
ATCTAATGGGAAAAACGCCACGAACTTTTTCCCATACCTAATATTTTATTCCTCTCGATGAAACTCACAACGCACTAAAATCGTTTATCCAAGCAATTAAGTGCTGAGAATGAGGCACTCTTACGTCACAAATTTACATGGGATGCACAGTGTCTGCTTCATTTCACCCTATTATCAATGAATTCTCATACTTTTCCAAAAGCTACTCGTATGTAGTGCATAAAATATGTCAAAGCGATTATTTTATCTCTTTGTCATTATATTGAAATCGAACTCTGTATTAATCAGTATATCTTTTGATGTACTAAGTATGTAAGCAATAATGTTGCTTATAAAAAAATTGAACGATAAAATTATAAGTTTAAAGTTGATTTAGAAAATTCAGGACATTTAGAAAATGTGATAAATATTGAGGAGAAGCTACTTCTACATTTTGTGTGCTTGTGAAATTTAAAAAATCGACAGATTTTTCGGTTTCATTTTATTTAATCAGACAAATCTTCGTCTTCCCCTGATACAATTCAAATCAATGATACAACAGTTTTGAAAATAATATTGAATTTTTGTAAGACTAGCTTTGTGCTATTTTTCATGCTTTGAGCAGAGCTGTCAGATTCCGGCTTGGAGTTCAATTAAGAAATGCAAACATAGCTCTTTATATTAAGCGTTCCTTGCCTTTAATTATTTATTTAGCAATTGTTCTAACAGTTTAGAGTAGTGTTCGACACATAGCAATAGCGGAAAAGCTCTTTCGCTTTATTCAAATCAAAATATTCTGATAATCCACTCTAAACTGAGAAACTTAGAACAACTGCTAATCAATTAAAGGCAAGGAACGCTTAATACAAAGAGCTATGTTTGCATCTCTTAATTGAACTCCAAGCCAGAATTTGGCAGCTCTGCTCCAAGCATGAAAAATAACATAAAGCTAGTGTTACAAGAATATATTATTTTTAAAAACTAACTTATTATATCATCGATTTGAGTTGTACTAGGGGAAGATGAAGATTTGTCTGATTAGATAAGATGAAACTGATTTAATAACCTGCCGATTTTTTAATTTTCACAAGCATACAGAATGTAAGAAATAGCTTCTTCCTAATAAATATTATACACGTAGAGCGGATTAAACTGAATCGAAAAGTCCTCTACCATTTGCAATTTTCGCAGTTAACAAGATATTAATTATTAAAAATTGCTGAAAATTGGTCTTTACTCAAATACTATTAACTTTATAAAAAAAAAACTGCAAAAATTCTTTATTATCTTCTCATAGAACTTTGAAAATTTCTTTATTACCGTATTTTTTTAGTATTTTCTCATGGTTGGTAAAAATAAGAAAGTGCAGTACTAAAAAATTAATAAAAATTTTTTTAAAAATTCTTAGAACTCTAGATGAAGAAAATAAACAATTTTTGCAGTTTTTTTGTAAAGTTGATAGTTGCTCTACCATGAAATATTTGGCGATTATTTTAGGATCCCTTGTATATACGAGTAGTTTTTGAGAAAGTATTATGGTGATGGGGGCTCATTGATAATAGAGTAAAATGAAGCAGATAATTGTAACTGTGCTTGATATCCCATGTAAATCTGTGATGTAAGAGTGTCTCATTCTTATAATTAGTACCTGATTGCTCGGATAATAAACGATTTTAATAATTATGAGTTCCATCGAGAGAAATAAAATAGCACAATTTGAAGTGATTCTGATGTCCAAGAAATCCAAGAAACGGCTTTATTGACACCCTTCCTTTATATTTCATAAATAAGAAATCAATTTAATAATTAAATCGAATATTAAAAATATGTAACAAGTGTTTGTGAAAAAAATACGTGTTCTATAAATATTATTGACATGTTTACGGTATTCCATTTTTCTATCGAATATCTTCTATCGAATATATTAATGGAATGTATTGATGGAATGTTTTAGAGAGTAAATAAGTAGATAGAATGTTTCGAGAGAGTCCCGATGATCCCTAGAGATTCGATAAGCGAACTGGGTTGATGTTTAGTATTCTGGTGGCGGAAGCGATACAGAGCAACGTGTAAGTTGATATAAGCATCACGCTAATAGAGTTAGTCGAATGGACAAATGAATAATAAGATCGTAGAATAGTTGATAGTGAATATATTATGTATGCTTGTAAAGTCTACATTTTCGTAGTTTCTATTATCTTGAAATTTATAATATGCAAAGTAAAATAAAAATCGATATTAAGCATGCAGGATATTTATAAGTCCTTTAAAGTGCATTATGCCAGGAAATCTTCTAAGATGTGTCATATAATACATGAGAGCGTTGAAAATATATAAAATAACTGAATTTATTCATATATTATTCTATCTTGGACATAAATCAAAGTAAAATGTACAATTTATGTTTCCGTGATTATAATTCAATAATTATAATTTAATAATTGTTTAATAAATTACGCGTTTCACTAGGCAAATGTACACTAATTTTAATGGATTGAATGCACAGTATTATTTATTGAAAATTGATGAAAGCAAACTTAGATAAAATTTCGAAAACGATTATTCCTGATTTAATGTCAGCAAAGTCATGACTTCCATGCGGAATTCCTCGTGACACTACATCACCATTTCTTAATATATATATATATATATATATACGTACGTGTGTGTGTGTGTGTGTGTGTGTGTGTGTGTGTGTGTGTGTGTGTGTGTGGGGTGTGTGTGTGTGTGTGTGTGTTT
>NW_017259205.1:188256-194793 GCF_001594045.1 Atta colombica
TGTTATATATATTATTATATATATTGTATGAACTTATGACGAAAGAGTGAGAAAGAGGAAGGAATCAGGAAGGAGAAGAATCAAGGAAGAAAGAACAAAAGAAAAAATCCGAATGGAGTTTTCAGTAGATGTAACAAAATTATTGTAGAATCATATTTGGCGAAATTTGATTCAAAAGGCAAATGATAAATAATTTTCTGAAATTTTCACTCAAGTTATTTATACTTTCGAAATTCTTTCTATTTTATGTACAATTGCCTATAATTTTACACTTATTGATACACCTTTTTTTAACATTTTGCGTGGCGAAGGATGGCAGAGTCATGAGGACATATAACGAACGTGTACGATGACCAGCGCGGTTGGCGGCGGCGTTGCTTTGAGAGGAATTGAGAAAGGGAGTTTGTTGGAAAAGAACAGCGAGTGGTAAGCGATGAAGCTGGGGGGTAGAGTTAAGCAGGGGAAGAGGGTGAGCCGGCAGGTAGCTGGAGGGTGAAGGGCGGAATGTGGGCGGTTGGCGTGCTCTCCGGGGGGTGGCGCGCACAGGAGGTGGCAGGCTCTGCTCTGGTGCGTCAGAGCCTGCAGTGAGCCCGGCAGTGAGGCGAAACGTTGGGCTCCGCGCGGGAGTCTCGTGGCCGCCCGTTTCTCTGAAGAGTCGAGGTGCCTTTTTCCACGAACCATAATTTACAAGCCACGCTACTCCCTATCGCCACCTTCCTGTCGTCTATCCGCCCGAGCTTTTTTCCTTCAAGACTCCTTATCGGTTCGTCGCGAAATTTCACTTTTGCAGCTGTTTGCGGTAAAAGCGCGCCAAAATCATACGGCATGCATGTACGATTTTCGGTAGGCAGCCCTTTTGAAGTAGTTCGGTATAGAAATATTGTGATTAGATCGTGCGATAATCATGGGGTTGACAACATGCTTTTTTTGTGCTCTTCCGCGATGATAGGGTTGTCTTGCGGGAGTGCGGATACTCTCCTCCCCTCCCGTGGGTAGCACGCGCTGGATGCTGCAAAACCGGCCGGAAAAACTTTAATGCTTTAATCGAACATCATTTGAAATCACCGATGATCATAAATGATTATTGTGTCAAGATATCATTAATTTGCGGATTGAAAGTATCATAAGTGTGATTTTCCAGGATATATTTTTTTAAATCCCTATGTGCGAACGACAAGAGTGCAAAAGTTTTAATTTAATTAAGTTGCATTTAAGATATATATTATTTTAGAATGACAAATGTATTTTCGGAAACGATTTTAAAATTTAGCGAGTATAAAACTTAAGTGAAATATTTAATTAGTAGATCGCGAAATAATCGTTATCATTATTACATTGCATATACATATACAATATTAGATACAGAATAATAAGTTAAATAGGTTTTTTGGATCTATATCATTATAAATCACGCGAAGCTGAATGAAAAATATAAAAAAAACATCTTCGAATATTTTGTATAATGATCAAATGTGCGAGAAATGAATAATTTGAAATTCTTGTAAAGATCCAATACCAATGTTTTTGAAGAGCTTCTTGTTAAAAGGAATTGAAAATCTGCCAGAAAAATATAGTATCTTTGAGGTCGAAAGTTCACGAGAACTCCAATTGTGGCTGCTCATATACATGATTGATTCTGATGGTTTCCAACGTTGACGATCTATCTAATTTTAATTATTAATCATATTGAGCTTTACAAATTTTTCTATACAAAAATAAAAATTATGTTTTCTTATTTTAAATTAACTGATCTCTTCCTTTTGACATATTCAAGTGCTTATATTCTAATTAGATAATATTATAATTTTAATTTTAATACAAATATCTACGTTCTATTATTTTAATAGAATAGTAGTATTATTCGAAATATAATATTTGAAAACGGTTATAATTTATCCGATTATTAAATTTTAGTTTTGATTCAGTCATTATTTGATTTATTAAATTAATTAATTATTCTATAAATGAATTAATATTTTTAAACAGATTTATTAAACGGATTTATTTTAATCAAATTAACATTGAACTCTTGACATTATGAATTTCTCGTAAAATTTCATTGAGTAATTATAAAGTTTGAATATAATATATTTTAATTCTAATTTCGTCCGAATAATAATAAGGAGATCGATTGATGACGATAAGTCAAATTCGTCTGCCAGACCTCATAGAATAACATAGGTTCGATGCGGAAGGATGCCGCGTGTTTCCCTTGTCCGCGAGCTCTCTCACGCACCGCCAATGCGGCTGAGATCGCGCGATCTCATTGGCTGCTCCCTTGCCGTGGTGTCGGCGATGGGTACATCCAAGTTCGGTGCTCGTGTTCGAGGTGGTGAGATGTACGCGCGTAGATTCTCGCATTTCCTTACAAGAAGCATTCAACCAGTTAAATTAGGCAGGTAATTGGGAAGAGGAAAAGTGAGATTTTTTTGATCGTGGAATACTTATCAAAAATTAGTTCAAGTAATTATTATATTAATTATCGCGATATGTGGTGTCAACAATTTGTTAGATTGATTTGCATACAGTTTATATTTTATTTTAAATTTATTTGTGCGAGTGTAAGACTATGAGTTAGTGCGTTTAGCAAAAAGCATTTGTGAACTTATAAATTTGCAAAGATTAAAAATCGTGAGAAAATACATTAGAAATACAAAAATTTTACAATTAGATTTTAAATGTTTAAAAAAGAATTTTTGAAATCATGTCAGGAATCCAAAAAGCAGTATTTGAGAATAAAAATGAGAAAAATATTGAAATAGATTTTTTATTTAAATTGAATATAGAATTTAATAGGATAATATTTAACAGAATGCTTTAATAGAATAAATTTTAATAAAATGATTTTTAAATTTATAAATAATTGATCACATGGTGTTATATAATTTTGTATTAATATAAATCTTTTTCAAACTCACAAATCAATAATAAACTATCAATGATTAATTATTTGAATAATTAATAATTGTTTGAATGATGTTTGAAATGAGACAAAGTTAGTAATTAATCATTTTAATAAGCTATCAGTAATTGTAATAAAAACCATAATTAGTTCATAAAAGTCACTATTAACACAGTCAATTTATTGACCAATGAAGGCCACTTCTTTTCAAAATTAATATATTTCTCTCTCATAAGTTCTGCGTACATGCCGGTCTCATGCTGTGTCTGGCTCTTGGCCAATAAACGAATGTGAGAATTTGGGATGGGTTATTGGAAAAGATTCGGGGATGAATTACAGAAGTGAAAATGGTGTTTCTTCAAAAAAAAAAACGCGATTTGTGACTAATTTATCGTGTGACGTGATTATTTTGCGATTATGTGTAGCGAAATGCGATCTGGTACCGGGCATTATCACGCCGATTGAGAAAAAAACGAACTTCGGCTGCTCGTGCCGTAGGATAACGGGCTTTTCGGCTCTTCAATCACGTTCTGGAAACGGTGGAAAACGGGTAAAAATGCAGTGTACGATATTCCTTCGAGTATCGCTGTCGTCGACTGCACCTGCAGGAGTGCATTGATCCGGCGGTGAGAAAGGGGGCGGTAAAGGACGGGAGAGAAGGGCGACCAAGTCGCAGCGGTATCTTGGAATTTGCGCAAGATGTTGGTGAAATGCGGATCGTATCGGATTTATCCTGATTTTTTGGGATTGATTCGTTTGTTAAATATTTTAATTTTTGTGCTATATTATATTTTCTAGTAACACATAATACTATTAAGGTATCTTCGCTTAATGATAATACTAATATGATTTTACCAAATAGTAATACGTTTTTTTAATGAAAAATATTTGAAATTTTTAAGATATCAAAAATTTTAAGTAATATCAATTTTGTGAATTGGCACTTTCTCATTGATAAAATTATTACAAATGCATTATAAAATCTGTAAACATCATAATTAAAATGAAATAATAATTGATCAAGATCGATTGTGAATTCAAAGTATTAATTACATTTAAAAAATTTGCTTAATTGATTTTATTTGAAAATCTTTTCAACACAAACAAGGTCGCGATAACTTCTACCCTTTAAATCATCCAACACATTACTTCTGCATTATATTAGGTATGGGAAAAAGTTCGTGGCGTTTTTCCCGTTACATCTAACGGGAAAAACGCCACGAACTTTTTATCACACCTAATATTAGGTGTAGTAAAAAGAAATCCATTATTTTTGCATGAAATTGAATGGAAAAATAATGGATTTGTTTTTACTACACCTAATATGTCAATGGTCAATTTATCGTACTTTTTACGCTAGAATTCTCCTATATTTTCCTCTCTCTCTCTCTCTCTCTCTCTCTCCCCCTGTGTGTGTGTGTGTGTGTGTGTGTGTGTGTGTGTGTGTGTGTGTGTGTGTGTGTGTGTGTGTAGAGCTTCGTTTTTCCTTTCTAGTTTAAAGTCTTATCATCGTAGAAAGTTTGCCACGACCGCATCGTCGGTTGACGAGCTGGCGAAAAATATGTTTCTAATAACAAACGTTTAGCAGAGCGACTCATCTCTAACAAAGCCTTGGCCATTACTACACCAATTTCCAGATATTTTTAAGAGGATCAATAATGAACTGTTTACGGTTCTTATGCATCTGGCACGCGCGCCAAGCAAGGGCATTTTTTTTTCATCTTTCTCTTTGAAGCGTTCAAGCCTTTGAAGACGCCTCTTTAATTGCTTAGAGCCTATCTGAAAAATATGTAACTATCATTCATTGCGTGTGTATGAATGTATTTGAACTCTTAGCAGTTATGATTAATTATATAGATTTTCATTTTTTTATCTTTTATGTTTGGAAATCTTTTACTTAAAAATTTTTTTACTATTATTAATTGCATTTTTTTTATTCAGAAATGAATGTATCATATTCTTTCTTAAATTGTTTTTTTCTCCACTCTCGTACTGAATTAATCTATTCAATGCTAACTATATAATACACATCATAATCAGCATCATAATCAGCATCAGATATTTTTTATGAGGAATATTTCGCTTGTATTTTAACTAATTTAATTAAAATTACAAACACAGTAATTTTGAAAATTGTCTCATGAATCTTTTTTGCATTGGCGCGTTTCTTAAGAGGGTGAAAGTAATTTCATTTTTCTCCGTTGCAACCGTTTTTTCCGGGTTAGTTTCCACAATTATTTATTCCGCAATTGAACCTTTATTAAAAGTTGCAACAGTAACTAAATATCTCATGTCATTGAATAAACATTTATTTTTCGCATTTTCCATGATTTTTTAATAAGTGGCTGTCAAGTACGCTAAGTCAAACTTTTGAAAAAAAAACTTGTCTAAATATTGTATATCTTTATGAATTTTTCATTAAAAATTATATTTTTAAGTTAAAAATTAAAAATTGTAACAATAATTTTTAGTAACAAAAATCTATGGGCCGTGATAAAAGTAATTGTTCAAAATTTAAAACATAAATAAAATTTAATGTAAAACTGTTTGAATAAATTTATTGTACATTCTATTGTATTATATGATGGCTATATAACGCATTATTTTATAGCACATGATTGATCGAAATCCAATCGATCGATTTAAAGAGAATCAATCCCATAAAAAGAAACCTTTTTCTTCGCAAAGTTTAAGGAATCTTGACTATTGCTGTTACTAAATTCGTCAATCTCCTTTGTTCAGCCAGTGATTTGACGATCAGAAGAAAGAGAAAACATCGAAAAACAGCATCAAGAAGTGAAAACGACAATGACGTCTTGAACATCGCTGTGAAATCAAACATCAGAGGAAACGCGAGTGCAAGTGCACAACAAGACGGTGGTGGTGTTTAGGCAGAGAGTGCGGGGCCGGCAAAGCCTTGTGACGAAAACGAAGGATTAGATGGTGGAGGTGCTCGGAGGCCGGGCTAGGGAGCCTACGGGGCCGCACAGGGCACCTCGCACCTACCCAGGGCTAGTGCAGCTGCAGGTGCGCCGTGTGAGCCCCCGCAAGGACATAAAAGTCTCTGTGGCCCAGAAAGACTCGAAGAGTCGTGGAATTTGTGTCCTTGAGACGAGCTCTGAAAAGAGCCAGGTACGTCCCAAGCTCATCGCGCGGTACGTACAAGGCGCGAAGAACGAGAAACTCCCGTCGGAAAAAATTGATCCGACGGGACAGGACGAAACGGAGAAGGAGGACGTTAGTCCCAGTGGACGGCCGTTCGCGGCTAGAAGTATAAGTCGACTCAAATACAAGTCGGAGCCCGATCCGGGCTCCTGTGTAAGGAGCGAGACTGGCGAGCGCAATGTGGCAGAGCGGCGGCATGGGCACCCATGCGGCCAACAACCCATGGATGAAGTTAATGGGCATCGTCCACAAAGAACGGAGACATCACGACTCAGGATCTACCGCCGCCGCTGCCGCTTCTGGGGTGCAGGGTTCAGCGACCACCGGCAGCAACGATCGGACGCTCAACCAGTGAGTGTATTCAACCTTAAAAAATCTCTTCATAAATGCAGATTTTATTTTATTATTTAAAATATAATTGTTCAGTATAAATTGTTATGTATACATTTATGTATGTGTATACATTTATA
>NW_017259205.1:194893-202996 GCF_001594045.1 Atta colombica
AGCATTGCATCAAGCTGCAATTGAAAAATGTTTACTGAGGTGATTCGTCCCGTCGAAAGTTGTCGGTCATAGTTCATCGAAACGAGTGTAGAATAATTGAAACTATAATAGATAAATTTGATTTACTCATTGAAGAGTCGGCAAAAGTAAATACGGCATATCATTGAGAAAGTAGAGAAGAGTCTGTGCATAATCTAATTATAATTCCACTCATTTCCATTTTCGATCAAGAAACTTAATTCATCAATAATCATTTTAAAATTTCTTTGCAAATGTTCGAGACTTGCGAAGAGAATGATTTTTAATTTGATAAATCAGTTGTCAAATAGATATTGGTATTTATTTGCGATGATTATATGACATGAATCTATTTTTTGTTATTTTATTTTGATTTCACGGATTTTTTTAAATTTATTCTTTCGTTTTGTATTTTCTTTGAATTTTCAACTTGTAGATTGCATTATTATTATTTTAGATTCTAAATTCTAGATATATAGATTATTTATTATAATTAATATATAATTCACATTGAATTATTTAAGCATCCAGCTTATTAAAAATCCACCTTCGATCGTTATAGGTCTTTTAATTCCTATTTTTTATTTCATAATTACTATTAGAAAACTACAAAATAATTTCTATATGTTAATTTTTCTACATGTATTTTACAAAAATATCGTCAGTGCAAATATTCGATAACATCGAAACAAGATAAAATACATAGAATAACGAGAAAAATAGTTGGTATTTGACCGACACAACGACTAAAATCTCTTGAATGTTCAAAATGTGCTGAATGATATTTGTCGAGATCAAGATCATTGGAGATTGTATCTCTGATTTTCATTTTTGCTCTAAAAATTTATTTTTACATAAATTCATGATTCTGAACAACATTCAAGAAGTTTTAGCCATCGCGTCGATTAGATACTTTGCATAATGATAATACCGACGGTACTAACTTTCAAGCCTTACAACTCGAAATGTACTTCATGAAAAAATATTTTATTATAGTGTTTTAAAAAGCTTTCGAGATTAGCTACAAGAATATTTAATGAAAAATGGGGAGTTCCATTTAAGAAATTAAGTAACCTTTATGTGATCTTCAAACAATTATTCGAGATCAAGTTCAAAGTCACCAAAAGATAGTCCTTCATGACCCCTACAACTTTTATTCAGGACATTTTCCCTGAATGTGCGTACTTTTGGAGATCATAGGGGGATCCCATTCTTTTCGAATATCCTTTATATAACTCATCATTTAAAAACATCCTAATGTTGCGTTTTCTTATATATTTATATGTATAACTACATATATAAAATGTTTTTGAATTGAAGTTATAACAAAAAGAAGTAAATTATCATGAAAAAATAAATCGAGAACATAAAATGAAATTTTCTCGTTGTCGAGAGAAGTGATTGTGTAAGTAAAATCAGTTAAAAATATATTTATACTTACAGTTAAAATTGAAATGATTTTATACATTTGTTATCAAATTCATCTCATTAGAGATTATTAATATTTAATTAAAAACATAACATGTTATAAATTTAATAAAATAATTTAAATTATTAAAGAAATTAATATGAAATTATGTATATAAAATATATTATTTTTCTGATAGAATGTTTTGAGATCAAGCTTAAAATTATGTTGTAAATTTTTTATTCTTTTGAAATATTTTTGTCAAAATGATGTTCATATGAAAAAAATTTGATTTTACTTCTTTTACTTAATTTTTTATCAGATATCCTTTTTCTATATCAGTAATTTGAAAATATTCTTTTTGTATTTATAGTACCTTATAGTAAATTCACTTGGACGTATCCTACAGCGCACTAACGACTATTTAAAGCCGTTGTACTGATTTAATCTAACAATAAGTGTAAAAGTGAAATATAATATATTTCGAATTATAAAATACATATTTTACTTAACAGTGCAATAAAATGTATTGAAGATTTAATTATTTAACCTGTTTCTATGTTTATATTAAAATTTTACGGCAATTTGTGTACGACGGCTTTAATATGCACTAGTGCGTACTAAGTGCGTCCAATTGAATTCGCTGTTAAATTTATTTTCACTCAAATGCAGTTTGTATAGTAAAAAATATGACAATGCGTTTATCGTTTATCGTTATTTAATTTCCGGTTGAATGATAGAAACGAGGATTATTTCTTTACAAGTCGTTTTCGATGTTGACGAATGTTATGTTCTTCGGGCGATTTCGATAAACAATTTTATTTCGCTACAAGAAATTTCAACGAGGGCGGAAAGACGTTGAGGAATATTCTTATGTCTAGAAATTCTCGAGATCACGATTTTAAACTGCTCAGCTGCAAAAATGAACTCATGACAAATTTCGGGATATTTTCATTTGCTATCGAAAAATATAATCTATTTTTTTTTATATAGTGATATAAATATGCTTACTAGAGGGAGTTTTATTTCATATTGAGTAATAAAAACAGTAATTTTGCAAAATTATTCATCAGAAATAGAACAAAAATTGATGATTTAGTAATTTGAAATACATTATGTAGGTATATTCTAAATATTCAAAAAATAACTTTGCTAAAAATTATTTTTTCTTAAAGTAACTTAACTTGAATGCTCGCAAACTAAAATTTTAAAATTAATTTTAAAATTAATTTTATTTTAATTATTATTTAGCAATAGTGGAATGATAATGCAATGTAAAAACTTTGTTTTCTTTGACGATTGAAGCACGATACGCGGGGAACATATCGATATCGTAGAAAAGCAAACGAAACTACAAGAGGTGAATGTGCGCTCTTTTCTTTTCTCGCAAATAGCGACTTGATCGTCGTATTATATTATATGAAATATAATCGCGAAAGCGTTTTGCAATATTTCTCTTTTAATTCATATATATATATAAAACTATATGTTTTATACGTTAATATTATGTAATTAAGACAATATTATGTTAATGGAAATATTTTAGCATTATTGGAAGAACCATGCAAAGACAAAGAAGAAAAATTGTTAGATTATGCTATCATTTGCTATATATTATAAGTCAACACGACAGATTCGCTTAAAATGTTCCAATGAATTTGTCCCATTTCGCGGCCGGAAATTGAGAGAAGCTGGAAAATCACATTTACCTACCTACACTGACGAAATTGAATCGAAGCGCGCATCTCTCGTTCCACATTTATCTCTTATTAGATCTTGGTGAATATCTACATCATCCCTGACTCCACTGATGTTACATTTGCCTTCAAACTCATTGCTGAAAATTTGCCTTGATTTAATGTTCATTTATGTATGATCGACAATAATGATAATATTTGCGATATTAATAGAATACAAATAAATTACACAATTAGAGAGATTTTAAAATATTATTAAGTATATATTAATTATATTGTGCCAATGTAACTTGATGTTATCAAAACATCAAGTAAAGATTTATTATTAGGTGTACAACTTTGCTTCCGCCGTTTTCCTATAGATGGCTTTAGCGGTAAGAGGTGGTCAAAATAAATAGATCATAGACGTCATACAATAAACTTGGGCATCTGAGCCGAGCATTGAAAGACAAACGGCCGCAATACAACGAGAGACACGATAAAGTGATTTTGCAGCATGACAATGCCCATGTTGCGAAAATGGTCAAGACATACTTGGAAACGTTGAAATGGGAAGTCCTATCCCACCCGCCGTATTCTCCAGACGTTGCTCCCTCTGACTATCTTTTGTTTCGATCAAGGGCACACGGCTGACCAGCACTTCTTATCTTATGAAGAAGTAAAAAATTGGATCGATTCGTGGATAGCCTCAAAAGATGACCAGTTTTTTCGACGCGGGATTCGTACGCTACCCGAAAGATGGGAGAAAGTAGTGGCCAGCGATGGACAATACTTTGAATCATAAATGTATAACCAGTTTTTTACAATAAAGCCTCGAATTTCGGAAAAAAAACGGCGGAAACAAAGTTGTACACCTAATATATAAATTATTAATAAAAATTGATTTATTTAAATTGAGCGAATCGCTCAATTATTGTTAACAAAGAAATATTATTTTTATATTCTCTTAAATGGAAAATTCTTAAATCTAGAATGAAATAATCTTGAATGTTGGTTTTATGCCAAATACTATAGCGCTAGCATCGTGCGTTATTATCAAAACATCAAGTAAAGATTTATTTTAAATGAAAGAATATATAAATTTAAATTTATATGTGTT
Source organism: Atta colombica (assembly GCF_001594045.1). NCBI lineage: Eukaryota > Metazoa > Arthropoda > Insecta > Hymenoptera > Formicidae > Atta > Atta colombica. Next base: position 199,116 of record NW_017259205.1, read on the forward strand.
ATTCTCAAGATAATCTTATTTAATTCGAAGGAGAAGAATAGGAATTATGGAGCTAATATTGTTTTATTTTTATACTGCATATGGTTACGATAAGGTTATTTTAAGAATATATATTATCCAAAATATTTTTTGTCTTGTTATAAGAAATTCTTTCTGAGAGGATAAATTCATAGAGATTTTGAATTCTTTTCCTGCTTGTATGCATATATAATCGAATATGAAATTCATGAACATCGATGTCATACAAAATACCACGATGTATTATATTAGGGCCTCTATAATCAAAATTCTTCTTTAAAATATTCTTTTTTGTAATAAGTAAATTTTGTTCAATTTTATTGAGAGTATCTTTCTTTATTTTATAATATGATGTTCCAAGATTCGTTGCTCGTAATGATTCATACACGATTACATTCTAATAAAATACATTACCTCCTATAATGCTTTTTTAATAATTTGCATTTTTGGAATTCGATGAGATTTGCTTCAAGTATCGTACGAATGCATAGCTAGAATAAAATCATAAATGGGATACTCAATTCATGTATGATTAATAATAACAGAATGAACAGGTCATTCACGCGATTGTACTTCGTTATTATTACTTACTGCTCTATTATATTATCGCAATTAGTAGATATATCACTGTGCGCGCGCGCGCGCGCACACACACACACACACACACACACACACACACACACACACACACACACACAAAATACGAGGAAAAGAATAAACTTTCAAAAATAGCGTATACATAATAACATTTAAAATAATCGAGACACGCGAGAAATAAGATAGAAAAACAATGTCAATATATGTACACTTAAATTTTTTGTTACAAAATCTTTTAATCATATATTATCTATTATTAAAATAATGTACAGTTGAACCTCTGTATATTAATCTCCGTTTAAGTTTTAATCTCCCTAAAAGTCGTATCTCCCATACAGTAATCAAGCACATATGCTAGCGCATTTGTTTATTTTTACGGAGGTCGATCAGTCCCGAAAAATTACTTTTTTATAGAGATTCGACTGTATAAAGCATTCTTTCTTTTTCACTTGATCAAAATTATATTAATTTTTGTCCGAAGTTAATTGTATATGTTCAAATGTATAAATTTCAGTCAGTAATCGAAGAGATGATTCTACAAAATATGTAATTAATTATTATTTTTATTTATTAATAATTATTATTAATATTATTAATATTATTAATTAATATGTTATTAATATTAATTTATTTTTACGTGCTTATTTTACATACTCGATAAAAAATATTTTGTTTTTATTTTATAATCGATCTTTATTAAAATTTTCGTGTTGAATTTTTAACATATCTGAGTACTAATTTAACATAATGTGTTGTTTGAATTGTGTTATTTGAATATTTTGTGTTAAACTGATATTCAACATTTCTTAGTGTTAAAATAACATAATTTATGAGTAAGTGAATAAGGGCCGATTGTACTACTTTTTGATAAATTTTACCTGTGAGATAAATCTGATAATCCACGTATGTGATTGGATAATTTTGCTACTTACCCAACAGATAAAATAAAATATATAAAATTTACCAAAAAATGGAACTACCTTAAGTAAGTAAAAGTAAATAAGAAAGTAAGTAAAAGTAAATTTTAAGATGTATATGAAGAACTGAATAAAATGTATGTGATAAGTTATTACGTATATGTATTTTATTCAGTTCTTAGAATTTAAAAATTTACTTATTATATTATTATAAGTGTATAATTAATTTTTTACTGAAGAATATACTTTTCTACAATTTAGTGTTACAAATTGTGTTTGTATAAAATTTTTTGTTAATTTTTTATATAATAAATAATATTATTTTCTAATATATTCATCTTGTATTAAATTAACATGATGTTTAAAGTTTGTTTAAGACATGTGAAATATATTAAATTTAACATAAATTTTCTAATTGTAATCTTGATATTCGGAAAAGTTTTCGCTTCGCTATTTAACATCTCGTGACATAATCCTTTCACTCGCGTAGCTTGTCGCCTATAAAGATATAATCATTTTTGTAAACGCGACTTCTTTTTTATATGGCACGAATTCATAACAAATTCATAACAAATCGATTTGCAAAATAAATAGATATGTCAAATAAGTTCTTTTTATTTTTGTTGCGTTAAAAATTATAATTAATTACATCAGTATGATTATCGATTATCGATAAGATCGAAAATATTACCAAGGTTAGTTACGTTTTTCTCTCTTCAAACGTTTGTCCTTTTGCAAGTACATCTCCTTCCTGTACATACGCATAATTTAAACATGCATTTTTCAAACAATCTGCTCCTAAATATAACAGTATTAATGAACATATTTCTTAATCCATCTTTGTTTACGAAAATTTCGTGATATTCCGTAGCAGTGGCTTCTATCCGTTTTTATTTAGATATGATCAAGAAGATGTTGGAAGTTCAATTTCTAATGGCGCCGAAATAATTCATCTTGACTAAACAATCGAGATGATGAGTTAGTCGCGACTTGAAAGTAAGCATTTAGCAGTTCTAACATAAGAAGCGGTTACCGGATCCTCATTACGTCCATCATCGAAATGAAAGTATGGTCGACTGAATGCGACGAACTTTTTCTGTATCCAACTCGCACCGGCTAAACGTATCTTTTATCTAAGCACCTGTTGCAATCCACTCGGGACTATGCGAGAGTGAGATTGCACTACGTTCCCGGTACTGAATTTAGTCATCTCAAATATATATACTTCAACGCATTTCTTCTACATGTTTAATATTAAATGGAAACGTGTAACTTACATCATTTTATGCTGAGATTGTATGCTGAGATGATTTTCACATTTGGGAAAACAAAATGTTTATCATAAAATTTTAGAGTTAATAAATATTGATTGCGAATAAATTGCAAATCTGTTTCTCTTATGTGGGTTTAATATTCATGTGGACTTAACTTCAATGCATATGATATTCTTGTTGCATCTAAATGAGATGTCCTCACATTTCCTGATATAATACTGCGTATAACAATTTCTATAGATAACTGCAATATACAAGTATGCGCGAGTATAACAGGAAATGTAAATCATGAGGCGTAATATTCCAGTAACCGACACAAGAGAAACAATGCTGACTGCTGACAAGCATCAACATTTACAATCGGTAAAATGATTTTCCAAATGGCATTTTACGAAGAAAATACATATCCATGATTTGGATTTTGGAATGTCGGAGGCGAAAAGATTAAAGAAAAAAATGAGGGAAAAAGAATCATTTTGGTATTTACAAAATTGTGCTTGTATTAAGAATCCGAAAAAAATCTTGCTTTCCTTAAAAGCTAAAAAGCAAAAGTTGAATCACGACGAATGAAAAAAGTGGAATATCAGTAGCATTGGGTGCAGAGGCGATGCGCATAGGCGAGCGCGAAGGCAAAAGTGGGCATTATAGTGATGGCAGCAAGTGGTAGACACGCACATAGATTTGATCGGTTGTGATGACGTTAAGAATAACAAACAAGGCCGAGGACAAGAACGAGGCTGCGACCCGACACTGACTCGCAACGCTCGCAATGGAGCTTCGTTACTATCATTATACATATAGTGTACCTATACAGTATGTTTAGAATAGCGTTAGTACATAGATCTATGCGGCGTCTGCATAGTCATTCTATGCTTTTCAGCGGTTCTCAAGAAACTACAAAATATCTATTGTTAACGATAATACTTATCTACTACCTACCTGATATAAATAAAATATTAGTTCAATATTATTGTAATGATATAATGATAACAAATAATAGTTTTCAAAGTATTTGATAGATATTACGTCATAATAAATGATCATCTTTTAAAACATGTATATATATATATATATA
>NW_017259205.1:203056-212013 GCF_001594045.1 Atta colombica
ATCATATAATAAATTAATTTGAAAAGTATTTTATCAATTTCTATAATATATTATTTTGAAAATAGATCAATTTAGTCAATTATCTGTCTGTTATTATTTAAAAACAAATTATTAATAGAATGATATGTTGTAAAGGCAGCAATAATTATGTAATTATTTATATAATATAATATATGTAATTAATTTTGGAGTTAAAGTTTATATGAAGACATTTATTAAACTACAATGAGAACTCGTTAGGGTAATTTCTTGGAGAACCCCTGATGCAGAGAGATCGGGAACAGCAAAACCTCTAGCACTACCTCGCGCCGATTCACGGCAATGCGGTACTCCTATCTATGTTTAATAGACTGCATAGGCGGCGGTTGCTCGTGACTGCGTGTCTTCCGTAAATTCTAAAAAGAGCAAAATGAGATAAAACTATTTGCTTTTTGTTTATGTGTCTTCGGTATTGTTAATGTTTTTAAAAAATGAACGGATGCTATAGTAGACTAACTATAGCATGGATTTAGTGACGACTCTTATAGTACTTACTTAAAATTTTATTCCTTTAAAAAGATTTCCTCAGTGATAAATGTTATAAATTTAGTTTTCTCATGTTCAATCTCGAAAACTCATCCGACGAAATGAACAAATTTTGCAAAAAAGAAGCATTGTTTTGCTCTGCGAAGCAAATGTTTGTGTTTAAAATATATTTTTAAAAGTTTTATTAATATATAACCAAAGATGTAATTTAAAAAATACATTAATCTTTATTTTAATAATCTTAGAATCAGATGGAATGCATTAGAAAAATGCATTTTTTTTTCATATTAATTATCAGTTTCTCCTTATTATTAAAATATTATTAGGTAATCAAATGTATGTAATAACTGGTGTAGAATTCATTTTTTAAATAAGTCTTTCAATTTCGTCTGTAAAAATTCGAAATTGAAAAATGAGTTTATTAGCCCCATCTTCCCTATATTGATCACGAATAAGAGTACATGATGGTCAATTGGAAACAATAAACAATTCTGTTATATTTTATTCAGAATCTCCATATAAGCTTGATTTAAATCTTCTGTGTCAGTTTTCAAATTAAGGCTCAGTCCACAATTCACGGTTAAGTCTTAACCGAGGTTCAATTTATTCATTGTCTTTTTCCAATTCTTGAATCTTGGAAAATTCTTGGAAAGAAATAAGAAACAAGTTGAACCACAGTTAAGAGTTAACTGTGAGTTGTTTAATTGGACCTCAGTCTATTAGGTTGGCAGTTAATGTGCAGCATTTCCAACATAAATTTATTATAAGTCGTTTATTATAAGTCTTCTCTATATCAAAAATTTTAATATTTTTCCAATCAAAATCGTGATTGCAATTTATGATCTGTAATTACCTAACGTGTAGTAACTTTTCTGCTATTTATCATTAATGTCAAATTTATAATTAACTTCAAATAATTTAGAACTGATTTATTTGATATTTTTCAATTGAATTATCTATAATAACTTGACCAAAACATTTACATTAAAAAATTTTAAATATATGACTTTTGCAAAAAACATCTTGCGTATGCAGCTATATACTTCTTTTTATTTATGTTTTATATTATTAAGTCATCTCTAATAACTATTATTAAATTTTACTTTTACTTTATTCTTGAATCTTGAGGTAAGTGAAAATATACATAAAAAAATTTTTAAAAACATGGATTTCTATTTTAAGAAAAGCTTCTATAAAGAATTTATGATCTCTCTCTCTCTTTTTCTCTTTCTCTCTTTCTATAGATTTTGAACAAGATGTAAAACAATCCGAAAGGGAGAGAAGATATTTTTCAATTCGAATAAATTCTTAATTTTTTCTTTTAATTTTTCAGCTTATATATATTTTTTCGCAAAATATATTTTTTTAATAATAGCTAACAATGTTTTTTATAGATAATATATGCATTACAATTAATATTACTTATTTTATTCAAAATTAATTTACACAAAATTACACAAAAATGAAGTTGTTTTTCTTGATTTGACAAGATTATTTTAATGTTCTTTGAGTAAATATTGTATATAAAGTTACATAAATTTTCATATTTACTTTTAGAAATGTGATCGTTCTCCAAAGTTACACTAATATAAATAATCTATATTTATATTCATCTTTATATATTGGGTTGTCCGGAAAGTTCATGCCGACTAATTTATATATAATTTAATAAATGTATATTAAAATTTAAATTTTCTGCGTTTAAATTTTCCTTCAACATCGGCACGAACTTTCCGGACAACCAATATTATAATTTTACTTTATATTTATGAATTCAGTATTATAAATGCAATATTGGAACGTAAAAGTATCCTAAATAAAAGTATCTAGATACAATATCTTTAGCTATTTAAATGCATTATCTAAATTCTTATAAGTGGAGATATCTATATCCGTATTTAGTTAATTTTTGATACAATATCTTTTAAACTTTAGATACATAAGTACAAGATACTTCTACATTTTATCTCATGTATATTAGAAACTTAATTTTTTATTACCTATTATATTAAATTAAATTATATTATATTAAATCATCTTTCTTCTCTAATTTTTAACTTTGTATAAGTGCTTTTATTTGTTTCACTGCCCGAGAAAGAAAAAAATGTTTTACAAAATTATGTAAGTTCATATTAGTTACATGAAATTATATAATATTATATATGTATAATTGTTTAAGGTGTCCTTGACCTACGAAATCGTCTCAGATACAATGAACTGAATTGAATCGAAAAGTCCTTTACGATTTTTGCAATACTTTAAGAGAAATTTCTAATTAATTCATTGAATATCATTAATATCATTGAATAAGCACGTATGCGCATAAACTACCATACGCCTATCAGTCGCGGTAGTTTGTTGATGTGCAACATCTTCGATATTAATCAGACAATAATAGAATAGTTTAAATTTATTGACAGATACAGAAAAGTTACTCTGTTTACTATTCTATTTTTCAATAACGATTAAATATTTTGTTTTTTAACTTTATACTTTGACTTTACGTCACTGTGTGACGTTATAAATCAATTATAAATAAAGATCCATAGTCATTTAGCTGTTGTGTCAAGACATATATTGCACGGAGATTCTAAAAAGTTATCATTATTTTATTAGTACGTCTACTACGGAAAAATTTTTTTTTGTTATCTAAGTATTTTATTTATCTTAATGGAATGCGGCGCTTATGGTGAGTGTAGGAGAAATAATTTTAACAAATAATTATAATCGACAATGTATTATATGTGTTTTTCCAATTCGTATTCGGTTTTCAGTGATTCCAATAGTCTACTAATGGGTTGGGAAACCCACATATTACAATGAAGAAATTGATTGCAGAATAAGAAATTGTATAATGGATAATTCTTTCTGAGGATGACTGAAAGAGGAGTCGAAACGTCAATTGTTTATTGTATTGCTCGTCGAAATCAAAAATTAAGGTTTATATAATAAATTAAATAAATATAAGATAATCGCACTAATAACTGCATTGACTCCCACAATCATTATTATTATTTTTTATTAGTTTAAATTTATGGAGTTCTTGCTTTCATTAAATTTAAAAATAAGTTGTCAAACGAATAAATTATAATCATAACATTATTTGATATGCAAATTAGTATATTAAAAAATTCGTAGAAATTGCAGCTTTTATTTATAAATTAATTGGCGATAGTTTAATTTTTGATTTAATTGTAGTAGAAAAATATTAGGATATATAATTTTAAAAATATTAGGATTAAAAGGGAAAGAAATATTATTAAATATTTCATAAAAAGGAATATTTTAATTATAACATTTTGATAAAAAAAGAAAGACACCGGAACAAGACTATTCATTTCCCACAGTTTTTGGACACTGAATATGAATCTGGTTTTCAAAGTGCTCTGTTACGTCACAATTTTGAGCAATTTGCTGTTAGAGTTGTAAAAAGAACTAAGTTCATGTTTTTTGCATAATCAATAACAATATTAAAAATCTTCTTTTAATTATATATTAGGTGTGGGAAAAAGTTCGTGGCGTTTTTTTAATGCCATCTAACGGGAAAAACGCCAACCTTTTTCCCATACCTAATATGTATTATTGAACATATCTATAAACATTACAACCAAACGAACAACTATTGAAATATTGAAAGTATTCCTATACAACCGTTTAAAAATTGTTTTTTTTCTCCATTGAATTCTTTTCATTTTTTTTCTATTTGAATTGTGACAATTTCATCGATATTCGTGCGAGTGTTTTTCTATTTAATTGGCTGTCTGGAACATAGATTTATGCACGTAGAACATTTCGCGGCTATACATTCTAGCTGTAATAATCAATCACGACTACGCATGCTGAAGAAATAAAGTAATAAATCTAGAATAAGTTATCAAGCAGAATTAATTCGTATTTCGCTAAATGTGAGTAAATTCGTGTAATCAGTATGTGTTTATTATTTTACCAGGTATGTAAATATGAAACCGGAATTTTTTTATATAAAATACACGTTTATTGCATGAAAATGATAAAAAATATTTTATTCGAAGTATTGCCCATCGGTAGCTATACATTTTTTTCCAACTGTTTGAATTTGTGGATGCCAAAAAAATTGTTGCTCTTTTGAGCCAAACCAGTCATCTAGCCATTTTCGTACATCTTCGTAAGAAGTGAAGCGCTGCTGAGCAAGTGCGTGTCCCACCAAATAAGTAGTAATCGGACGGAGCCAAGTCTGGTGAGTAAACCGCATGCGAAAAAAATTTCCCAACCAAATGCCTCAATCGTTTCCTTGACCAGTTTTGCTGTGTGTGATGGTGCATCATGAAGCAAAATCACTTTGCCTTTTTTGATATTCCGATCGTTTTTCACACAAAGCTTGATTCAAATTGATCATTTGTTGTCGATAGCGTTCAGTATTAACGGTTTTGCCAGATTTTAGCAGCTCATAATAGCTCACATCTTTCTGATCCCATCAAACACAGAGCATTGTCTTCCGTCCATAGCGATTTTGCCTTGCAGACGATGTCGATGGTTCACCTGGAGTTACTCATGATCTTTTACGCTTAGCATTCTCAAAATATATCCACTTTTCATCGCCAGTCACAATTCGATGGAAAAATAACTTTCTTTTGTACCTGGCGAGCAGCATTTCGCAAGTGGTTTTTCGGTTTTCCTTGTCTTTCATTCAGTTCATGTGAAACCCATTTTCCCATCTTTTCTATGGGTTTCAAACGTATGGAGACGGCTTCTCGTGTCACATTCAATTGATCCGCGAGTTGTTGTTGAGTTTGAGCGTCCTCATCCAACATGCTTGCAATTCGCTGTCTTCAAACTTTTTCGGTTAGGATTTTCCACGTTCTTCGTTTCTCACGTCAAAATCGCCACTTTTAAATTTTTTAAACCACTCAAAACACTGTGATTTACCAAGAGCATGCTCACCGTAAGCTTCGACAAGCATTCGATGCGATTCTGCAGCAGTTTTCTTCAAACAGAAAATCAATGCTATCCGCAAATCGTAGTTTCCAGGCACAAAATTTGACATGTTCAACGCTATTACAAACTATACTGTTGTATGAATCTTGTATTATTGTGAGTTGAAAATCTTTGTCAGATGTCAGAACAAGGAAAGGCGTCAATGATTGGCAAATTCCGGTTTCATATTTACATATGGTATTAATCACAAACTGTTTTTTTTTAAGCATACGAGATTTTTTTATTATTCCTAATTTTCTTTTGTCTTTATTCTTTCTCTAAAGCAGAAAATATCTCGTATATATTTTAAATATTAAGTCCACAAGACTCGGTACAAGTCAGAAATATGCGTTCTTTGAATGTTTCTTTCGTATCTACTCGCATTCACATTTTTAATTTAAGATTTCGTGAATTTTTATTTTACTCGTTTACACATATCGCTTATAGAATGGTATATAATCTGGCAAATATAGTGCTTTTTATTAGTTGGTATAAATTATAAAATCATGGCAGTATGATAAATGCAAACTTAACTTTTTTTTTGAAATTGTAAAACTTTTTTCTATAAGCCAGTTGTTTTTAAAAGTTTTTTTAGGTCACTATGCAGCTGTTTTATGCCAATCGAATAAAATATCGTTGTTAACTAATGTATTATAATATTCATACAAAGTAAACATTTTTCAAAGAGAATACGAGGTTTATTAGGGATTTGATTTGACTTGAGAATTTTCTTGTTCTTATTGTATATTTTTATTCAAAAATATTTTTATTTGTAAAAATAAAATTAATTTGTAAAAATAAAAATAAGATTCATTTTTTTTTATAACAACTTAAAATATAAGGGATAATGTTCTAAATCGTACCGTTTTCCAAACAGGACTTTTTTAATTTAAACGATACAGTTAAGCAGATTTGCGTGCTGTTTATAATGTAAAGTCCTTATAAGATACCGAACACAGCAGTTTTCTGTCATAACGTTCATAGAATACCACCTTGATCAAAAAGTTCCCGGAATTACCACCAGGTGATGCTCTGAATCAGCTGATTTGAGTTTTGTTTTTTTTGGTTAGGTTGCCACATCTATCATTGACATTCCCATCAAATTTTTTTACCAAATTTATCACCATAGCTTGACATTTGTAAAAGTTACGCCGTCTTGAGTACATCTACCTCTGCACGTATTTTTGATTTTTTACAGTTTTGAAAAATGGAGTTGAATTTGTAACAATGAGTTTGTATTAAATTTTGCGTTAAAAATGGATTCAATAGTGTGAAAACCTTGGAAATGTTGGGAAAATGTTTCGGCAGTGATACTCTAAAGAAGCCGTTTATGAGTAGCATGAACGCTTCAAAAGTGGTCGTGAGTTCGTCGAGGATGACGAACGCAGTGGCAGGCCATTGACATTGAAAACCGATGAAAACATCAAATAAAGTGAGAGAAATGTTGATCAATAATCGCAAATTAATTATCAGAGAGCTGGCAGAGGACTTAAACAATGCTTATGGATCCATTCAGGACATTGTAGTTAATGGTTTGAATTTGCGCCGTGTTGCTGCAAAGTTGGTCCCGAAGGAACTGAATTTCATGCAAAAAAGGGACCGCGTTGTCATCGCCAAAGACATGATTTCCAAGGCTGAATCCGACCCAACATTTATCAAACGCATCATTACTGGAGACGAAACGTGGATTTATAAGTACGACATGCAATCCAGACATCAGGCGAGTGAATGGAAAGCTTCAAATGAGCCAAGACCAAAAAAACCACATCGTTTTCAATCGAAAAAGAAAGCGATGCTCATGGTTTTCATGGATTACAACGATATTGTACATCACGAATTTTTGCCAGAAGGTCAGACAGTTAGGAGTATTATTTGGGCGTTATGAGACGTTTGCGTGAAGCAGTTCGCCAAAAAAGAAAGGATTTGTGGGCAAACAACTTGTGGATTTTGCACATGATAACGCATCGTCGCACAGTGCCATCATTATCCGTGAATTTTTGACCAAGAATGAAATGAATACCATCCAACAGGCATCGAATTCACCTGATATGGCTCCCTGCGATTTTTTTCTATTCGATCGAGTCAAAAAACCATTACGGGGAACGCGTTTTAACAGCCGAAAGGAGGTAATGAAAAAATCGAAAATGGCTCTGATGACTATATCGACAATAGAGTTCCAGAAATGTTTCGAGAGCTGGATCAAGCGCTGGCATAAGTGTATTACAGTCGATGAGGAGTACTTTGAAGGGGACAATATCATAATATTATATAATATTTTGATGAATAAAACTTGAATATTATATAATATTTTGATGAATAAAACTTGAATATTATATAATATTTTGATGAATAAAACTTTTGAATTTTCTGAATGAATTCCGGGAACTTTTTGATCAAGGTAGACGCAAATATGTATTTTTAGCTACCATGCAAAAATTTTTTTGAAAAAGAAAATCTTTGTAAATTTTATTTAAAAGACGTCAAAAATTTGGAAGATAATTGATTTAAGATAATTAAAGAATGTAAAATTCAAAAATATCAAGTGTTTTGTGATCACTTTTGCAGTTTATTGTAAAATTTGTTTTAAAAATTCGAAAGAATTCGTGCCTAAATCGGACTTCTTTTTGAATGTCCAAATCGGACTTACAGTATAGTAGATAGCAACAAGCATTGGATTCTGATATTTTCCAAGAAATTTATTTCCTGCCCATTTCAGCAATTAATTGGCCAATCGAATATAGCGAGATAAAAGTAAATTTGGACGAAACATTGCAATTCATTTTTCCACTTCCAAAAGCGCCTCCACGTAAAAATATCGGTCGGAGACGAAAACCGGGAAAAACAACTATTTTAACTGATGATGCTAAGATCGAAATTATTGCTATAGAGAAAGCAACAAATGTATCAACTAAAAAAAAAACGCAAACAAAATCAAGAAACACTAAAAAGTCAAGTAAATCAGCCAAGTAAATTCATCGAAGAAAGAAGACTCGCTGCAACCTTAGTGTAGTACTGGTGATTGATCTGTCTAAGGAAGGTCTAAATCAATAAAATATCATGAGTCATCAAACTCATATTAATTGAATTTTTTATTAATTTCAATTCTAATAATATAAACTGTCAGTAAATTTTTTTGAATAAAATCTTTAACTATCAAATTACTCGTTTTTGCTCAATATTAACAAAAAATAAATTTAAAAAAAAATTAATAAAATCTTGTAAATTTCTATCTAAAAGTCCATAAAAATAGGAGAGTCCGATTTGGAACCAATAATTTCAAATCAGACCTGAAAAATCGTTTTTACATTTTATAGTTCAACACAGAGATACGTCAAAATGATCTGAAATAAAAATGAAAGGAATTAAATGATCTTTCCAATGGTATTTTCGGTTTTATGATCGGACTTTATTTACGCTTAGAGAGCAAAAACTGCAAATAGGTCCGATTTAGATCACTTCCCTCCCCCCCCCCCCCCCAC
>NW_017259205.1:212113-216753 GCF_001594045.1 Atta colombica
ACACACACACACACACACATATAAATAATGTATGCACGTACGCATACAATATATTCAGTATTGTGTATAATAATATAGAACTATGGATATATAACTCTCAATAGCTTTTATCTTCTTTCCCATGGAAAGTAGGTTGTGCACAAAGCAATGTCACGATGAACTAATATTGACGCATTGTCACGGATCATATAGCATAATCCTCGGTTTCAATAGCTTGAGAATCCTACTATAATCAAAGTTCCTCCACTATAATAATAACAAAAAAATAACAAAAGAATAAAGTATGATAAATATTATTCTCTAATAGAAATGATTTAATAGAATAATTTTCAATTTTGAAAATTATTACAAAATATTATTACATAAATGTGACAATTATGATTTTTGGTAAATATAAGCAAATTATATGAAAATAGGTTGATTAATGAAAAATGACAAATAGTTATGTAGTAATATAAAGTAATCGTATCACACTCTAATTGCTGAATATTCTTTAGAACACATCGCTCTCTTGAGTTTTAATGATACTTGAGAATAGTTATTCAAGTACTTCTTGTATTACGAAAAACTGAGGTTTTAGATTAATCTGCTATAAATCTCGGAAATCTTCACTAACACTTCCGAATGCGATCACTTAAATTCTCCGGTTTTAAGATTTAAAAGATTGGTAAGAGGTTAGACGAGACGTTAATCCAATTACCCTTCTTGTCTAATTTTAAGCTTTTACTACCATAGGCATCAGCGAGAGATTGATCACTGAGATAATTTTTGTACAAGGGTTAAGTAATTCAGCGGCAATCCAAATGAAATTTTGGTTAATCCGAGGTAATTTTTGGTAAATCTATATAATCTTTAGCATTTTCAAGTAATCTTAGATAATCGAATAGGAAATTCTAAGTAATCTAAGGATAATGTCAAATAATCTATAGGTAATTCTAGGTATTCTTAAAGTAGTCTCAGATAATCTGAGGTAATCTAAAGTAATTTTTTTTAAATTAATGAACATTAATGATGAGCATTTTGTATCTCTCTTTTTTAGCCTTTTTATAATAATATATTAATCAAATGTTTAAAATAAAATTTCTGTTTCAAAATTTAGAAGTTTTTAAGTAACCTCAAAAAGATGATATTCAAGAAATTGAAAATAGACATTGACCTTATTAATATGGTTAATCCTTTAATTATTTTTCCTTTAAGGGTGGTTAATCCTTTAATTATTTTTCAAATTGATACAGAAAATTGATTATAAAACAATTCAAAAAATTACGTATTTTAATTACGTCAGCACTTTAATAATGTTTAAGTTCATACATATAAAAGTTTTTAGATATTTGTTTCGCAAGTGTACCTTTTATTTATACTTAACTTGATTAGTCACAAAATTACTAATTTAACACTAAGTTGTGATATCATTTAACAAAGAATCTGTATTACTATTGGTGTTTTTAATATTTTTTATTTTATAAAGATCTATTAATATTTATATTCAATTGGATATTGTTTTGTTAATATTAAAAAATCTCAAACGTTACGAGTAGTCAAACTTATTGACTATACCAAGCCTGTCTAATTTGAACTCCGGAGCAAAAGGCAAATCGATGTAAAAAAATTCAATATAAGAATTTAGGAACTATAAAATATTAATAAGTATCATTTACAATCAGATACATATCAACACTTTTACATTCCCCGAAATCTTATCCACATTGAATTTTTTTGCATTTTTGTATTGATGACTTTATGTTTTGGTTCCGGAGCTCAAATTGAACAAGTCTGATCTATATATATATAATACATATTCTGGTTTGCGAAATTTGTATATTTCTGTATTCCTGTATGCAATAAATATTTGTTTTGTAAAATTATGTTTTTTTTTCTTAAGAAATGAAAACTTCTAAAATCGATGTTCTCGAAGTTATTTATCATAGTGGTTTATAAAGATATTCTAGAGTGATTTGAAGAAATAATATTTTATGTATTCGTATAAGGTAATCTTAGATAAGCAAAGTAAATTTGGAAAAATCTCGGATAATCTCAAAAAATATGACGTAATTTTAAATATTCTAAGGTAATCTTGAATAAGGTATTTGATAATTTGGAATAATTTGAAATAGTATTAGGTAATTCCAGGTAATTTTAAGATAATCCGTGTCAAGAATGATTTTTGTACATTATATCGCTAGTGCATCCCTCGGGCATCAGCTTGTCAAATCGTTAGTAGACTCTAAAAAGTGTAGAGATGCAAGTTATAATGTGCCACGTCTTGCTGCGTCGCGTGTACCATTATTACGAATCTTCTCTTGAGCGATTATTTAGCGACCACGGGAAAAATAAAAACTGCTGATATGATTGCTGCGTAACTATTTTACGCATACTGTGCAGCAATCGTGTAAGAATGTATTGTTTGTAAAAAAGTTATAGCTCCATTGAAAGAAACACATACTCGTAACAGACGATCTGTATTTAAAGTAATGGATAGAATAGTTATATCTTTAGACTTTTGAGAAAAACGAATTTATCTTTTTTTTTTTAACAAATTTATCTTTCCTTAACTTTTTAAGTTAAAATAAAATTGTAATGTAATTTTGTTGTACACTTTTTATTTTATTTTATATCTATATATTCTAATATTTTATTATAATTATTATCTGTAATTGAAATTAGATGTTAAATTGATATAGTCGAGCTTCACATTCTGAAAGATAATTAATTAATGAAAATTAAAATGTTGCAATAATTGTAATAGATCAATGCATTTGGGATGTTTTAAAGTAACATGAAATATGAAAAATAATAAATTATTTACTATCAATAAAAATTGAAGTTAATAGTGAAATATATCTTATCCTTTCATGAATGTATAAAGCGTGTTTAATTTAATGAATAATGCTTTAAATTTTTACTATAAAGCACATGAAAGAAATATTTTAAATACTGTTTTTTTTTGCATTCATAAAACTCATTAAAATCAGAAGTAAATATGAAGAAAAAGAGAAAAAGAGAACGTGAAAAGAGATATTTGCATTCTTTTTATAGAACTAGATTTGAAATTTTTACGTATGAGACATAAAAGTCCGCTATAGTATGAAAGTTTGACTATTGGATAGAATGAAAAGTTGTAAAAAGTTGAAGAGAAACATGGATGAAGACTGGAAAAGAGATAGTGATAAAATTGCTATTTATGGCTTAAGTCTTCTATTGACCGTTTTATAAAACAATCGAATTTGGCATTGTTTCAGCATGTTTTTTCTCCATTTGCTCGTTGCATTCATTGTTGAATACGTTGATCTTATCTGATCAATGTCGGCATCCATTTTACAGTCACATGATTTTTTATTCACTTTACTTTTAACAAATAAAAAAAGTTTAGACTATAAGTTTAATGCTAACGAAACTATTTTTTTTGCATATATGATATATAGAGTACATCACCAAAATCCGGACAAATCAAATAATTTCTTTAAACAATTATATTCTAACATCATAGTCTCTCTTTCCCCCTCTTAGTTGTTATTCTTATTCTTCTTCCATCGGGCATCTTCCTTTTCTATTAATCTTCTTTTATTGTTGTGTTGCGGTGTACTTTTAATTACATATTCTTGGTTGAGACGCTACATAATCTTTGCACATCTTTTTTCTGATGCATTTTGCTCAATAATAAGATGGGAATTCATAAGCGACTGTTATTATTTTTTCTTCTTTCAATGAAAATTAAAATGTTCACATAAGAAGGTATTTATACAATACATTGCTAATTTCATTACACAGTTGCATAATTATGTGAACTAGAACTGTTACGGTTATTTTCTGAGGTCTCTTTATAGATTCTTTTATGGTTTATTTCTACTTCGCTGGAATGCTTTCAATATTATACGACAATGAGAATTTTATCTTTGGACAATTTTTTATAAGAACATATAGAAAACATGCCCTTATTATTCGTGGGGTCCACATCGTTGAGAAAAACTAAAGCACTATATTGTTGACGAGCATTTCAGAATTTAATATGTATTTATATAATTTTTGGATAATTTTTGATAGATTTTAAGAATTTTGTTAGCATTGAGAACCCGATCGAAAAACATTTATATTGTAATATTTAGAGTTTTATAATTTATTTTGTTTTGTTTTTGTATTTCGTAATCCTTATAAATTTGATTTTATTTAAACAAAATATTTTTAATGAAAAATTAAATATTACAAAAAATTCTTTTACATGGCACTTGGGGGATCCCTGTAGAGCACAATTATTCGATATATCCCCCATTGACGGACTCTATTCTCGATCTGAAGCGTTCGCACGCTCGCTGTAATGTATAATAGTGCTCCCATGCCGACAAATGCCTCAATAGTGATCGTTAATGACGTCACAATGCCAAGACTTGTTTGTGACCCTTTCAACTACGCTCCATTCGTAATAGTCCAAGGGATTTAAATCTGAACTGTTGGGAGGTCAGAATTCCTTGGACCAAAACATATCGACGTTGTCTGAAAGCCAATTTTGGATCAAACAACTCATATGAGCCGGTGCACCGTCCTGCTGAAAAACATATGGTCTTTCAGACGCTATAGTTTCCATCCACGATTTCACTACATCCATCAGAACGTGCAACAATTGCCTTGAATTATATAATTATATA
>NW_017259205.1:216853-222333 GCF_001594045.1 Atta colombica
GTAAATTTCTCGAAATTTTAGTTCTCTCCCAATGAAAAGACCGCGAAAAGGCTTCAGTTGGTTCATACATGATCGCGTGTATAAAACGAGCACGAACAATCAACACGATACACTCGCAATCAATGTATGATGATTTGCATGATAAATGATGTCACGTGACGATATCTTCTATCGTTTAACATATCCTACGTACTACATTTTTTTCATATTATAAAAGTAAATTTTATTTTTTTGGGAATAACAAGAATCAACTCTTACAGTTATTACAATCGTATTTAGAATAGATCTCTTTCTTTCTCCCTCTCTCTCTCTCCCCCTCTCTCTCTCTCTCTCTCTCTCTCTCTCTCTCTCTCTCTTTCTCATAGATATAATAACATTTTGAACGTATCAAAATTCAAATTTTTAATTTCGACACTATTAATAAACATACAGTATTTGATAATAACATATTAATTTATAATTTTAAAGATTTCTGAACTATTAATATAAAAGTTCATGGAAAAGCAATTTATAAAAAAAATTTAATTCTTTTCATAACACTTTTCGTGCCACATGGATCATCAGTGACCTATTGACCTACGTTGCATTTAGATCATTTGATATTTTGATTACAAGAAATGTAGTTATTTATAAAATATTTTTTATATACGTGGATTATAATTATAGTGTTTAATACAATATTAGACCTTCTTTATATTTTTGTATTTTTTTAACTGTTATAAAATACAAAAATATTTTAGGTCAGTGATGATCCACGCAACGTGATAATTAAGTCGCTAAAAATTGGTCCGAAGTCACAAAATGTGTTAATAAAGAAAAAAATTTATTATTAAATTACGCTTTAATTAGTTTTGAATTTTGTATTATTACATTTCTTAAGTATTACCATCTCATTGTCGATATCGTTTTTACTGTTGTTATCACAAAAAGACCTTTCTGAGGGAAGTTTATCCCTATTAACTTGATTTGTGTATGCTACACGAAGCTGCGCTTTCTATAATGGATAATGACGCTCTTAAAATCGAGAGCCACATCGAAATTGGTAATTCTCAAACAAAATACACGGACAAATCAAGTACGTTCCTGCGGGAAATGTCAGTAATGCGCATGTCAAATATTATAATATTAACGTTGCCTAGTCTCGTGAACACTAAATAGATATCGATCTATTAAATGAACGAATGACGGTCAACAACTATTGAGAAGAAGTTTTGTCTTTCCGTTATCACGAGTCTTTTAACTTTTTAAAAAACAATATTTATCATGAAGAGATAAATCAAGATGATATTTTTGGAAATAAATTCTTTTGTTTCTTGTGAATCATCAAATTAATATTTAGTATATTTAATCATTCAATACGATTAATTTCCCTATTATTTGTGATATTGTGACCGATTTATTCATTTACGCATGAGAAAGCATTGCTAGTGCTCAGATATCGAAGAAATTACGTTCATTCATGATTTTCGCAATGAATCAATACGATGTGTGCACCAGCCAGTGAGGTTCTACGCGCGCGCGCACAAAGCGACACGCATGTATATACAGTGGCGCATCGCGAAAAGATGCAAAGGTTGTTGCTCGTATACCGCAGCATGGTTTGAAAGCCCATTATACTCTCCTTTAATATCGCAGGTGTTTTTAATATGCAATTCGTTAGGATCGAGATATTTAAAAATCTGTTGCAAAACGGAATTTTATCTTGATAAATATATATTAACAAATTGATTTACAAGTCATAAAAATATCATAAGATATTCAATATGAATAATCGAATTATTTTCTGACATAAAAAAAAGAGAAAATGGAAAAGAAAAATTGAATTTAATAATTTGTAAATTATTATATGAAATTAAAATTTAAAAATCATAATTAATAAAATAGATTAAAATTATAAAAATTAAAGTTAGTGTGATTACATCAAATTAAATATAATATTGAAAAGTTTTTAGCATTTTAGAATACAAATATAGAATTTTGTTTCCATCGACAAAATTACTTATATAACATGTATGTATGTATGTACATCTTGAAACGAGAGTATAACATGTGTACTCTTATTACGAGACTCACAAGAATGAGTGGAGCCATCTACTTGTTTTAGTACAAAACAAATTCTTTTATATGTGTCCTCTGATGTGTTTGGTTTTTAAATTTTATTTGTTTTTTTATCAGAGAATCTATACATTATCTAGGTACATCAATATGCATTTATAAATATAATTAACAAGAATTTTATATACAAGTACGTTACATGCAAATACAGAGAAAATTTCATTTTTTAATTTACTAGTTTTTTATGAAAGGGAATTTATTCCAAATATCATTAGTTGAGAAGTAAATCTGGAACTTTTTTAATAAAAATTAGAAAAATCAATTGCGAGATTTGTTCTGATCAAGTAAATAAATAAATCGAGACCCAGACATTCTTATAAGACATCTTTTAAACAATTCTTGCAAAAATGTCTTGCATAAAATGTCTTATAGAAGAAGTTTATGTCTCAAATTTGGATTTTTGTCTAAATTATTTTCTTGGTGTTTGTGAAAAATATAATAACGGGATGATAATTAATCAGGCATTGTTTTCGCGTATTATTATACGTACGTATTATTATACGTTCTCATGGTTCATATAGGACAACATTGAAACCGAATTCGCCGTTCGCGCCGCAGCGAACAGAGATAGGACGGGACTAAAATAGCATCGTCCTTTACGGTCGCGACACGACCAACCCTTTGAATTCTCGTTAAGTGCCAGTATTTGCGGAAGTTCCTAAACGAGCAGGATCATCGATCTTTCCCGAGGCTATATACCACTATCCTCGCAAACTTTGCGATCGTAATTCCGCAGAATAACATCTCGAACGCTTTTGATATAGGAAGATAATAATTCATTCCGTTTCTTCTTTCGATCTTTTGCTGCATATCTGCTTTGCACGAATATTAAGACACCGATGAGATTAATAATGTAAATGTTAAATTAGTCGAGAGATTTTTTGTCGAGAATTTGATTGCATCGCCAGCAATTCATTACTATATATTACAATAATATAGTATTTTGCACAAAAGGAATTGAATTTTATATATTTTTACATGAATAATTTCACAATTTAGATTAAATTTATATCAGAAAGAAGATAGAAATCTTATCAAGATTTTGATTAACTTAATTTTTATTTGAAAATAGTTACATTTATTTAATACACCAAATAATTGTATTTATTTGATACAAATAATTTTTAATCGTGTCAACTATACATACATTATCTCTGATACGATCGATTTATCTATTTTGATTGACCCTGTGTTTCCACGGCGGAAAGGATTGAATTACCAATGTTAGATGCGTTTTCGGTGTTACTTTGTTGCGAGGTCCGATAGATGGCTCGTCGCAGTGTGCCTTGTTGGCGATATACACGTGCATTCGCATGGTCTTCACTCCTCATCTGGACCCCCCACTCTTTGCCTATCAACCCTCGAATCCCACCAGCGACGTCGATGACGTCAAGACGCATTGCGACATATCGTGCTGCCCCGTTTCGCGCTCCCTTTCGTCTTTACGCTAAAGGGAGCGCGCTTTTTAGCTCACACTTGAACCTGCCTCGCATTCGTTTAAAAAACCATTCAATGATTGTATGTACAGATCCTTATATAGATTATTGTAGCAATTTGATTGATTTTTTAGATCTGTAATGTGCAAATAATAATTTATCATTGGAAAAAAGATAATTTCATTCATTGAAAGCGAAGATAAATCACTAATAGAAAGTATTGGATTATATATTACAATACTATTTTCTAATAATAATAATAAATATGAAGAATACACAAGACAAAATATAAGCATAAAACATAAGATAACTCTAATAACATATACTTTTTAATTTTAATTGAAGCTAATATGCTTGTATTTATTTGTTTCAGGTAAGTGCAACTACTAAATATAAAAAATCTTATTCGTATATTGAGGGTGAGTTACATCCTTTTTAATTGTTAATAGCATAAATTTTTCGAAATTTTCTTATAATTTTTTTATATACGAAGAGTTTATGTAGAAATTTTTTAGCGAACGACAGAATTTATATAATTATAATTTATTACACAAATTTGTTACATTTTTTACAAATATAACAAAATCATCACTTTTGAAATTAATTTGATCTGGAATAGAATCATATTTGAAAAATCATATATTTTTTTAATAAATATAATAGAAAATATCAGTAAGGAGATGATAAAACTATCTCGAACTTGCTCGAACTGCGATCGATCGCGCGCCGACTGCATCCGCTAACGTCATCATGGTATGCACATGACTAAATTCTGAGTTTCCTGCTTTCGGTAGAAATTACGGCGGCAATTTCATACTTACGCGTCCGTATCGCTCGTAATTTTTCTTATAGTCTGCATTACGCCAGTGCGTAAAGTAAATGGTTGATCTCTATTATTAACATTATTATGACATTCTTTTTCATTAATATTTCATAATCAGTCTCTCACGATTCAATCTCTCCGACTTGGACTAATCAATAACTGAATCCTATTAAACTAACGATTAAACATTAATATGATTTGTTGCTAAAATTTAGATTCTTTTGATAGTTTGCTACACAATCTCATTTACTGACATCAGCACAAATATAATTTCGTTTTTATTTTCATCTTATGCTGTTTACCATGCTGTGCACCATGAATTATTGCCAATAATTAACAATAAATGAAAAATCAAACAAAGTTGTAAAATTATGCAAATCAATATATTTAAAAGCTGATTCGAAGAATCATCTATATTCGCTTTAATTAGCTTGGAATTCATCATGTCAGGAATGCATAGAATGTGTCACACTTTGGGAAGTTACTCCTATCTGCATGGTTTATATTCAATTGTTCGCATCAAGGTTCGCATAAAAAAAAATGAGAGAAATGATCCGCATTAAATGCGCTCGATGCATTATATTTTGTTATCTGAGAATTATATGCTTTTACTGTCGCAGTCGCAGAAAATGTCGCAGTCAATAATATTGTAGAAATAATATTCCACATCTGTTAGTAGAAAATATTTTTATAAATGTTATTCGTATATTGAAGATGAGTTGCATCCTTTAGCAAATAAAAGTTACTGATTGTTGAAATTGTAAGAGATCGCGATATTTATAGCGAAAAGATGATGTTAATCAGATACTTTCCTAATCCTGCAACTTCTGGCGAACAGCCGTTGTTTAGTCGGTTCCAGGCCAGACATTTTACCTTCGTTTCTAAAATACACTAACTGCTATTCCGCCTACAACTTCGAGCGTCGGAATGCATTTTAGGGATCTATATTAATCTACAAATATCTTTCAATGAGATCGAATAATTAGATTATGTATGTACATTAATTTTATTATAGTTTTATATATATATGTATATATAATACACACACAACACACACACACACACACACACACACACACACACACACACACACACACATTGTCTGA
>NW_017259205.1:222433-229524 GCF_001594045.1 Atta colombica
CGTATGTGTATGTGTGTGTGTGTGTGTGTGTGTATATATATGTATATGTATATATGTATATATATATGTATATGTAATTAATTATGTTTAAAATTTATTGATATTTTATTGACTTGAATTTCAATATTTTCTTATAGTGTAAGATGAATGGATGAACTTAAAATTTTTCTTGATTTATTATTTCTATATTAGATCTATTATTAAACACATGTGAATTCATCACGAAAAAAATTTGCTATTAAACTTGTTCTTTGAAGCGTTCCGTGATGCTAGAATGTTATGACATCCAGAATTTACATGTCGTTGGCACGATCTACATCTGATATATATATATATTATAGGTCACAAGAAAGAGAAAATCGAAGAAGTTCGATATTGTAGAAGTTCAAAACGAATTAAAAGTTACAAGGCACAATGTTTATATAAAATTGATAATTTTATTTTATTTATTAGAATCAATAATTTAATGTAACTTTTACAGTTTTGCAGTATTTACAATGCAATATTTTTAATCAATTATCTATCAATTTTATTAATAATTTCGTAAAAAAGAATCAATATTTCTTAAGTGATTATTAATCTTGTATTTTTCGATTGCCTATATTTAGTACAATATCATCCGAGTTTACCTCTTACGCCTTATCCCTCTTGATAGATCGATTCCACTGTAAATCAAATTAATTAAACCTCATCACGATCTGGCGCACGAAAGCACTACGGTCGATTCTTGTAATTTGGGAGATCTTGTTTAGTGGCCTGGTCCAGTGTCACTCGAAGTAAATTAAGAACGGAAGATATATATAGATATATATAAAAATAGACAAACGAATGGAGAAAACGAGAACATGAGATAAATGACAAAATCGCGAACTTTTGTAAACGAGTTCCCGCTAATTGAAGATTGTTTTCGAAAGCGGCACAGCTAATATTACGTCTTGCTTAAGAGTATTTTGCAATTAAAATATTACTTTTGCAACTTAAATATATATATATATTAGTTTCTCCATAAGATAAGCTAAATTTAGTTTTTCTTTAAATAATTGTTTTTCTAATAATTATTATTAAAAATCGATAAATAATTCGCATTTAGTCGAAATTCCGGCAAGATATCGATTTGGAAACGTAACTAAGGCTCGCGGTGTATTTTTAACATCAGGATGCTCGTCTGTGAAAATGTCTCCACTAGTAGACTGCTTTTTGGAGAGCGTAATCGTGTTTAGTATCATTGCTCGATAGCGAATGCTCGATTTATACACGTGACAAAGGACCAATTAAAATTTCTTTTATGTGGAGAGAATCGATTTATGAGAAGAGAAGAATCTATGAGAGAATCTATGCAACACGATTGAATCTATAATATTTAATGTGTTAAGTGTGAATAAATTAAGTGAAATTTATACACCATGATTCGTAAGAATTCGATAGCTGTGTATGTGATTTCGAATTTTGATTTATTACCGCAATTGATCGATTTTCGTTAATCTATATGCGCAGTAGTTGAGATAGTTGACGATGAATATGTGTGCGGATTGTGACGTGACAGTTCACGTCAAGTGGATCGTCGCAAGGTTCTCCTAATTTAAAGTGTTTACTGATTAGAGATCCACTATGCATGCTGGTATGAGAAGTACATTTCTTGGGATGAGGATGTTTCCACGTCGAAAACGGAAATCACCTGAGCGTGGGAAAAGGTAATGATTATATGACGCGGGTATTAATTATCCGTTCGGTTCGCAAAACATTTGTTTCTCTATAGAACAATTTATGAAGTATCCAAGGATTGTATTTCATGAAACAGAATTGATTAATAAACGAGGATCTATTTTGAGCGCAAATTTCTACTTGTGAAATATTATTTGATATGCAAGATAATTATATTAATTCATATAGTAAAATTATATTAATTTATAATTTTTATATTAATTTATAGTACAAACATCGTAGGTTTAATTTATGACGTGCATATATATTTTTTGTATAAATTATATTTAAAACAATATTTTTTTAGAAGAGATTTATTTTGAGCTATAATATATAGTGTTATGAAATCAAGGAAGTAAGACGTAACAGAGAAAATAGAATACATTACAAAATTATTAATTATATTTTATTTTATAAATATTGTCTAGATATAATTTTCCGTGCAAAGATTCAGTCTCAATACTCTAGTTCGATACTGATTAACTTCTTTTCAGTTCAGTATGCTAAAAATTAGACACAAATAATTGTCCGTTAAAGTTAAACTAGGTTAAATCAATTTTATAAATTTGTTTCTAGTAAGCTTGTGCCATCTGACGTAAGCTCTTAGAAGTCAATAATCAAGCAAACGAAAACTTTTTACTAAGGATGTCTTGATAGTATTGAAATATTAATATGTCTTCTATTCACTATTGATATTGATCATTTGTTGCATTAATTTATTTATTTATAATTTTAATAATAATAGACACGAATGATAGCGAATAAAACTGTAAATTACTGTAAATTATGAATTATAATCGATATATTTATATGGATTACAAATCTTAGATAAAAATATAGTTTTCTTACCATAAAAACTTAATACTGTTTTGGTTGTATCTCTGTGTGCCGCAAGTGAAATGATAATCGTTCTATTTATGTCTTATTCAGCAAGTTGAGAATTGAAAAAAAAGTAGAGAGCAATAAATTACATAGAAATAGAGAGCAATAAATTATATAATATTGAAATATTTACAAATTTAACAATAATAAAGATGATGTGTAAAAACTAAGACAGAATTAAATATGTAACTTTTATCAATTCACGAATGTAAAAAAGATGATTAGAAAAAAGAAGAACAATTTAGAAATATAGAGTACAACCTTTTTACAAATTTACGTAGTTTATCAGTAATTTCCATTGGCGTGTCCAAGGAATAATTAATTGTATGAATAATAATTCGCATTATATTTTTTTTATTATTTTAGATATATTTACATCATATCGAAATAGATGAAAGAAATATATTTAAAATTTCTTTCAGCAGGGCATTGAACAGATTTATTCAACATCGAATTTCAACAAGATGATAATTTAATAAACTAAGCTCTTAATTAATGATTAAATGTTTGCATTCTGAGAACATTATTGATAAGAGAGGTTTAGAATCAGCGACATTTTTTGTGATTATGAAATATGCGTCGTGGAAAACTATGATGGGAGCTGTCTTATAAACAGTCAATTCTTTCGCAAAGGATTCCGAAACGTCCTCTTATATGCTAACGATGGCTTTTAATGTATCGATTTAGTCAAACCTACTCTCGCGAGTAGATTGAAAACTTTTGATGATAATCATTGTTGTGCATATTCAAGAAACCATGGCCTGCTTTTGTACTACGCGAAATACTTGGAAATGCGTTTATCTAGGGACTAGAAAATTATATGAATAATGCTTAATAATAAAATAATAATAAGATAATGATAAAATAATAATAATTTTCCTATAAAATATGAAAAATAAAATTGTGAAAAGTTTAAATATTTTGAGATATTTGCTATAATCAAAATTAATAATACTTAAAGTAATATATTACTTTCAAGCATGTTTTCGTTTTCTATATAATATATAATATTAATAATTTAAATAAAAAATATTTTCAAGAATTTTTAAAGAATAGCCGATTCTAAACATTCGTTACGCGATTTATATACATATAACTTGATTATGTTAATACATAGCTTATTGAATTGCTACAAATCGAAAATGAATGCATTATCGGTGGTATCAGTATGGTGCGTTCCAATTCCTTTCCTGATGCCGAATCCGGGTTACGTTGCTGACAAGAGCGTTTCGCGATACGATACATTAGCATAACACGAATATATACGCGAGACCGCGATAGCGAGTAGAAAGGAAGCGAACGGTCGACCGGCTGACCAACCACAGGTACGCCTTCAGCGGTGGTTGCTTGCCATAAGTCGTGCAAGTCATGCACGATGGATCAGGAGAGAGAAGTCAGTCATACCGACGCCGTGCTACCATTCGCGTCAGTGATTGGTCGAGTCTACGAAAGCTCTTTTTTGATTATATCAAACCCGATCGCTCGCCACGCAAATATATACGTACAAACGAGCGCGCGAAACTGACTTAGACGAAGGGCCGTAAATTTGCGGAAAAGCTCGTGGAATATACTACGTATGTGATATCGTCAGATTGATTTCTCCGTTACGTGACGACGGGTGGATAGAGGAAATGATTAGTGTGAGAGTAAAAGTGGCTTGAAAGGGATCTTTGATTTGATAATGAATGGTTGATTTGTTTAACTGGATAGCGTTTTAAATAGTATGAGTGAGTGTAGTGTTTTAAAGAAAGAGAATAGAGAAAGTGAGAGAAGAATAGAATTTTAGAAAAATATAGAAAAAAATAGCCTTGATCTGATTTGGCACTTCCTTATATAGTTAGAAGAGAAGATTGTTGTATGAATAGCTAGTTAAAATTTAACTGTTGCTGAACACAAGAAGGAAACACGTATGTGTAAAATAGAACAGATGATAGAACAGCATAAGTTTGAGATAGAATAGATGATTCCAAAAATGATTTTTTATGAACGAATCCATTTTTCATTTCATTGAGTAGTAAATAGTACTTTAAAATAGTACTTGAAATATTTAAGAGATCCTTTTAATCGATTATTTGCTCGAGTGTTTATCGGACTATATCAAAGAGTTGATAGATCTCTTTGTGGAACTCGTTTTCATCAGTTTGGAAGAGAGAGAGAGAGAGAGAGAGAGAGAGAGAGAGAGAGAGAGAGAGAGAGAGAGGAGCACTCTAAATGAAAAAACTTTTTGTTTGTTGTTTTTATTCTGAATAGAGTGAAGCAATTCTTAACTTTGAACAAATCATATAAACAACTCCACACTGGTGGTTTAACGATGTAAAACCGTGAAATTAACGAAATCAAATCGTCCTAGTTGTGCAAAGTTAGTGAACAGTTTATCTTTTTAAAGCGTACTATGACTATAACGATCGAAGGTTAAGTTACGAGTTCCACTTACGGAGTGCAGTTAACGCAGATGACTTTGTACTACTTATCTATAGATTTAATTTCTTATGCTCTATTTTTTAAAAATATAATATAAATGTTTGATCTTACTTAACATTAGAATTTTCTTTCGTACTGAAAATCATATGTAACGTTTATATTTTACAAGCGTTTTCAAAATACAAATTGCTAATTAATTTAAATAAAATACATAAGTATTATATATTGTATTTAATTAAATTTAATGTTTAAATTATTGATTTATTTTTATATAGGCAATATACTTGAATCACTACTATTTTGAATCACCAATTAATTTTAACAAATTGTTGATGACCTTTTAAGTCATTATACATTTACAGCCTCATATTGATGATTAATGATTTATCTTATTTTGCATCTAGAAATTAATTAGAATTATTATATTACGAACTCTTCGCACATTGCGTTTAGTTTTTTAACTTTGTAAAACTTTGTTTGAACTTAAAAATATTGCGTTTTTCTTCTAAGTAATTTTACTTTATTTTTAGACATCTTTGATGTGAAATGCATAGAATAATTGCGTTCGTCTTTGAATCGGGGTTAGCGTGCCAGGTGAACCTCATTTTCTGGTATTGACCAGATGGTCGTAGTGCTTTGTGATACCGCCATCTTGTAACTATTCCTGGAAGCGTATTAGCGATTTTATTTTCCTTCTGGTAGATCAGAAAAATTTAGATGATTTTTTTTATTTTGTTAGTTCGCAATGTTTATCGTTAACGATGTATATTTCTATAATCATTGAACCTTCTTAGCATAAAAGAGAAATTTAAAATATATTTCGATTCCCTAACAGAAGAATTGCCGCGAAGGTTTAATACGATTTTGTAGATGAAACACATTTATCTTCCGTGATCAAATACAGTGGTTACAAGCGAACTTAGGATAAATTGGCTTATTGCCAATTCGATCGGGCTAAGTCCGTCCATATGTTTTACTCTCGTTGTTACAAGCTTGCCAATTATCGGCATGCTCATTCTAGAGGCTTTTTCCTTTATTCTTGATTTATTCGACAATTGAGTATTTTATCTTCATCATCACGTGTTTAATCACGTGTTAATGTTGTTATCATCACTCAGCAGTTTGCGCTTAAACTATATGAATATTTCAGGAATGATATAATGAGTATAAAAAGTAATTGATTGTTATCATCATTAATATGATTACAATATTTGGCGCATTGTTTATTTAATTGAAAATGTTTCTTTTTGTATAAGAAGAAAGAATTTTTTAATTTTTAATTTAATATCTACTATGGTAAATATTAATTTAATTTAATGACACAAGGCAGGCTCAAACTCTGAAAATAATTTCCCTCCAATTTATTAACTTCTCCAAAATTCTTCTAGTTTATTTTGTGTGCGTGCGTGCGTGTGTGTGCGTGCGTACGTGCGTGCGTGTGCATGTGTGTGTGTGTGTGTGTGTGTGTGTGTGTATGTGTGTGTATGTGTGTGTGTTTTTTTTTATTTTAATATTTGTATTCAATTTTAATGTCTCTTGTTGAAATAGAAAAACAAAATGTTGGCAGAAGAATGCTTGTGTTTAAAAAATTTCCTTTCGACATTTCTGTAGTTTTTCTCAAATTTATTCAAGACTTGATGCAATAAAACAATGTTTTAAAATACTTAAAATGAAATACAGTAAGTTGATATATTAATGCCTGAGTAGAAGAAAAAAGCGAGAAAACATGAGGAAAAGTTAAAAATTGTTTACGAATAAAATCATTATTCGTGCGTAGCTACGGAAGGTTATCAGATTGGCGTATTGGTTTGCTTGTGCCAGCTAATCGGGGTTATCCTACTGCCCCTATTCACTCCAAGTTTTACGCCCCGATCCTTCTTGACCCTTGTATTTGTCGATTCTCTGGCGTCTTGTAGTCTGCAGTGCTGCCACCGATTGCTTCCTTTGAAAATCAGAAAACGTACGTAAAGAGAGAAAGGTAAAAGGGGAGTTTGTAATGGTAATAGAATTGAAGGTGTGTGTGTGTGTGTGTGTGTGTGTGTGTGTGTGTGTGTGTGTGTGTGTGTGTGTGTGTGTGTGTGTGTGTG
>NW_017259205.1:229613-235830 GCF_001594045.1 Atta colombica
TATATATATATACAGATATATATAGTGTTCAGACGAAGGGATTCAACGCTTTGTTATAACATCTGGATTTTTCATATCCATTAAGCTTTTCTCGATAACCTCATTATTAATTTTCCAACTGTCATCCATGACATATCAATTAGATCCACATAAAGATGAATTAATTTAATCGATGATCAAGGGTGATTTCAGCACATCTGATGATAATTGCGTGACTTGATGTTAACGAAATTTTTTTTTCAATCAAATCATTTTTATACATCAATCTCGTTTCGTTTTTCACACCGATCAGCCTTTACCTCTATTATGTCAATGCGCTGAAAGCGCTATCAAACGTTTCCAAATTTCTGTATTTTTGCACCGTACCTTACATATGCAACGGTGCTGCCATCGCGCGGCAGAAACAAGGGGGCGTATCACACAGGGATGCGAGAGCATGCGAAGGGTGCATCGTATCGTGTTAAGTGAGTCGGCGTGATCACGGGACGGAAGTAGGATCGCGTCTCGACATCAGTGTCATCGTTGTCGCGCGCATTTCTCCTCCTTCGTCAGAACCACTCTTGGTCATCTTGATGAATTTCCGGCTATTTTGTCCTCGAACGCGCAGCTCAACTCCTTCCGAAATTTAGATGAGTGGCATGTGCGGGCTAGAGTGAAAGAGACAAATAAATCAGTCAATAGTGACGCGTGCATGAGGTCGGGCAAGCCGGCGTGCCGGGTTCCGTCCCGGCTACGCGGCGGAACCTCTTTAGGCCCTTCGTCGTGGTCATTTTTGCTGCGTTCGCAGAACGCATCACGGATCGGTGATAGAATCGAGAGGAACAGGAACCGTGAGTCGACGCTGACCGAGAGCGAGCGAAAGGTGCGCGGAATCGTCGGCAGGTGCAGTCACGGAGATCAGAGAGGTGGAGTCATCGCAGGCGGCGATCATCGCGAGTTTGAATGGGTGGGCCGGGCGCCGGTAGAGTTACCAGGCATGAGCTGAACGCGGTGCCCCAGAGCCACGTCGGTCACGGGGAACGTGCCCTTGGTGAGCCACCAGCACCAGGCTGCCGTTGTCATCCTCCGGAGCGATCATCTGGCAGCACCATCCGCTCCGCCCAGCAGCTGCCACCCTCGCCGCCGCCGCTCACTTCTCTGCATATCGGCAGCAACAACGGCACTATCTGTGCCATCATCAGCGGTAATAACAACTCCGCTATCACCACGAATCCGAGCGACGGTAAAGCCAAAAAGGCGGCCGCCATGTCTTCGCCGCCGAAACATCGCAGGGGCTTCGACCCCAATGACCCGACGGAATTTCACCGCTATCGTCGCGTTAAGACGAAGCAGCGGTGAGTGTATTCGCCTGTGATATCGATTGTTTCTCTTTCGATCCATTGGAAGGCTGACATTGACAACCGGCTGATATATCATGCCTAATCTATTCCTTTCATATTTTGCTAAGTATATATATATATATATGTGTGCGTGCGTGCGTGCGGCGTGCGTGCGTGCGTGCGTGCGGCGTGCGTGCGTGCGTGCGGCGTGTGTGCGTGTGTGTGTGCGTGTGTGTGTGCGTGTGTGTGTGCGTGTGTGTGTGCGTGTGTGTGCGGTGCGTGTGTGTGCGGTGCGTGTGTGTGCGTGTGTGCGTGCGTGCGTGCGAGCGTGTGTGTGCGTGTGTACACACACACGCACACACACACACACACACACGCACACACGCACATATATATATATATACATACACATTTATTTCCTCTATCCTTCCAATTACTATTCAAGTTACGAATTGACTTTATCTTTCATTTCTTCGTTTTTAATATTCATGTGTATACCAGTAAGTCAATTTTTAGAATTTTTTATTTTTTTAGAATTTATAAATATTTATAAAATTTACCTTCACGAGCAGTTTTCTTTTTTATATTAATTTTTACGCATCTTTTTTTTTCTTAATGTAAATTTTTACAATCTTCATTCTCTTAATCTTCTGGATATATGTATAATTCAATTATTTATTTACCTCTTACAATAAAATACGAGCGAAACTGTGTTTTTTTTGTTCTATTTGTAACCAATCCTTTCAGGAATGCCGGTTCAATCGAGGAACTGTCCGCGTCGATGTGGAACAGTCAAATCCAATATCCTTCCTCTTCTCTTTCCGTGCGATCCATCGAGTATTCATCATGACTTGGAATAGAAATGCGGTATTCCCATGTCGAAATATTATAGGAAAATACGGTTATACGCGTTCGTGTGACTCAAATATATTTATAATATGTCGATCCAATATCTCTTACCAGTCATAGTTGTATGCTAATACGTGCGTGTATCTTTTTCCTTTCATTTTCGATTAGATGAAATAAATCAGCTGTGTGTAACAAGTTCTGATATATAATTATGAAAAAACGATAGATCGCAGGGATTGAAGCATGATTAAGTAATCTTAATTCCATTCTCTCTTCCTGTTCTCCTTAATTTTTTGGCGTTTCCTTTGTTCTTGTCACGCAGCTTCCATTGATGCTGAATGCACAATGTTCACAGAGGCTTTGTATGTCCCACATCGTGTGACCTTCGGCGATGGACACAGACCTCCCCGAGATCCCTCGACACATCCACCAGCACAAGGCATTATAAAACACACACAAGCTTGCGATGTTCGATGTTGGACCGCTTACTGGTTGTACCCCCGCCGCTACAACGCGACGAAAGTACGATCACATGATCAAAAATATACAGTATTCTCCGAAAATAAATTCAGCGAAATCCTTCTTGAAGCACATTATAATACTAGCATGATAATATCATATTAAGGAGCGATATTCTGGATCTAATGTGTAAAATATAGTATATGAATATGTAAAATAAATGAACTAATGTACATAGATGTAATATAGAAACGATATATATAAAATATTAGAGATCAGATACAAAAAATAAATAGAGAATATACAAAATAATGTAATTGAGTTGATTTATAGAGAATTATGAAGCTGATAACTGAGTATCAACTTAATCTATACTGGGCATCCTTTTCATATATATATATATTATTTGATTGATATACAAAAAGGAGAAATAAAGTATAGAAATAAAGAAAGAAATCAAGTATATCTTATACATAAAATATCGAAATAATAATAAAATTAAAAATCAAAATTATAATTCAATAAAATCGTTCATCGTGTCTTGATCAGAGCTTGGAATGTGCTGCGGAATGAAATGGAGACATTTGCACCTTGAGCGAAAAAGCTTTTACGCACTGTCAAGTTATCAATGTCTTGGTGCGATGCTGCGTTTTGCAGCGAACAGTTCATGAAATATTTTGCTTATATCAACTCCGAAAGAAGTTGGCTTCTGCTTGAAGATACACGAGGAAACACCGAGGAAAAATAAAATGCTCTCATCAACCATCTGCCACCCCTTTTTTATTGCTCATGCTATAAAAATAACCTGCCATCCTTTATTAAATTTTATGTTTCAGCTAGTTTGCCAGCGTATTTGAAACTGATAATTGGTTAATTTATTAATTGAATCAAGTATAAAGGTGCAATAAAAATATATCATATGCACGAAATTATTTTATTTTTATGTCTTTGATCATTTAGGATTCGAGTCAACATTAAATATTTCCTTTATATGTATATAAACAATTGCTTCTTCAATTATTTTATTAATTTGAAGGCATCAATGGTGCGTTATTCGTTCCAAGCATACGTTTGCACTGCGAGAACGCGCATGCCTTATCCTACCGAAAGTTTGCACGTGAAATGTAACAAAATGATATTGGTGCAAATATAACTATTTGCGCGAGTATGCTTTGCAAAATTATCGAAAAAACTTATCACATTGTGATAAGTTTTTACTTATCACATTTTTTAATATTAATAAGACACTATGGTAAGAATAAAATAAAGATACAAGAGATATATTACAAGCTTTATTTTAAATGTCAACTTAATTTCTTATGTTCTCGCAATATACATAATATATATTATATAAAAATAATTTATAATTTTGCTTAGAAACAACTATATTGAGATGCTTACATCTCTTTATCGAGATTCAAGTAAGAAAAAAAATTAATCTATTCTTTGAGAATTCACTCTGATCCTTTTAGATTTCTTTTTAGAAATCGTTAAATGCAAATCATGTAAAATACAAATAAAGAAAAAAAAATAGAAAATACGTAAAAAATATATTCAAAGTTTGTTGGAAATTTTTTCCTTGTGCTAATTCTAAGGTCTTTTTATCATATTAAAAATAAAATAGTTCTAGATAATATCACCTCTCTTTATGAGAAAAAATTATCACAAATTATTTCTAATATTGACTTTTTTATTGTTTAGTATACATAAAAATTAGATGTAAAATATAATTGATATAGATTGAAAGAGTTTAAGTTTGCACTTTGAATATGACATTACATTTTAGAATTTATATATACATATATATATATATTATATGTGTGTGTGTATTGTATAATAGGTGTACAACTTTGCTTCCGCCGTTTTTTTTTCCGAAATTCGAGGCTTTATTGTAAAAAACTGGTTATACATTTATGATTCAAAGTATTGTCCGTCGCTGGTCACTACTTTCTCCCATCTTTCGGGTAGCGTACGAATCCCGCGTCGAAAAAATTGGTCATCTTTTGAGGCTACCCACGAATCGATCCAATTTTTTACTTCTTCATAAGACCGGAAGTGCTGGTCAGCCAGGCCGTGTGCCATTGATTGAAACAAGTGATAGTCAGAGGGAGCAACGTCTGGAGAATACGGCGGGTGGGGTAGGACTTCCCATTTCAACGTTTCCATATGTCTTGACACTTTCGCAACATGGGATCGAGCATTGTCATGCAAAATCATTTTATCGTGTCTCTCGTTGTATTGCGGCCGTTTGTCTTTCAATGCTCGGCTCAAATGCATCAATTGCGTTCGATACCGATCGCCTGTGATTATTTCAGTCGGTTTTAACAATTCATAATACACTACGCCGGGCTGGTCCCACCAAATACAGAGCATGACCTTGGACGTCAAAATCACCGTTCTTGAAGCATTGAAACCACTCACACGTTCTTTCACTAATAGCGGCCTCACCATAAGTATTTGAGAGCATTCGATGTTCTCAGCCGCAGATTTCTTCATACTGAAGCAAAAAATTAAAACCTCCCGCAAATGACGAGAATTTGACTCGTAAACTGACATTTTCAATCGAGAATAACTTTATGATGCAGACACAAATCGACTAATGTTGGGGTTATGTTGACAGATGCCCAAGTTTATTGTATGACGTCTATGATCTATTTATTTCGACCACCACTTACTGCTAAAGCCTATAGGAAAGCTCTATAGGAAAACGGCGGAAGCAAAATTGTACACCTAATACATATATAAATGGAAGATTATTGCTAGATAAAGCATGAGATTTTCATTCGTCAAAAAATTCTAGAAATCTATTTTTTCGCGGAAAATTATAAAATATATATTCTTATTTTAATATAAAAAAAACCTTGAACGTTTTTTCTCAAAACAATAAGTTATGTACATTTTCGTTTCGTAATTACATTAGTAGAGTTGATATGAAAACAGTCACTTGATTGTGTAACAATCAAAAACAAGATTTATGCAATTTATGCTTTATAACTTCAAGGAAACTGTTCATGAAAACAAATAAGTTTGTCAATATAAACGTGTCAGATAGGTATTTTGAAGCTGCGTAAGTTTTTCCAATGTTTTGCTCTTTTCAAGATTATTAAAATCTACAAATCTGTTGAAGTTTGCATATAAGAGACGTAAGTTCAATGAATTTTAAATTTGATCCAGTACTACATGCTTCAATTTAACATTATGCTGATATTTGTTTATATTTTACTTATTCACATGCAGTTATATAAATGTTTAAATTAGAATAACATTATTTAATTTCACTGAATTTCCATTAAAGAATTAATATAATATGTTCTTTTTTTATATTACGTATCGTTAAATTTCTCGTATTTCTATTGTATCATATCATGATTATTCCAATGGACAATTTTTTTCGCTTTTTATATCCTTTATGTATATTCTTTATATCTATCAATACGTAAATCTTACGCGCAAGTTTCCACTTGAATTTGAAGCAAAAGAAATAATCATTCATTTTACATTTTAGTACATTTGTTAACTATATTTATTTATTTATTTATTATTAAATTTATTATTAAATTTATTATTAAATTTATTGTTTTAATAGATTC
>NW_017259205.1:235930-237432 GCF_001594045.1 Atta colombica
TTAAATTAAACTTAATTAAATTAAATTTTTCTTCTAAAAAATATTTACCATATTATAAATGAGTACAAAGAGTATCAAAGTATTAATACGCTATAAATAATTAATTAATTAAGAGAACTATTAAAACATCTTATATGAGAAATTCAACAAATAGAAGATACGCGTAAAAATTTCCAATAATTATACAGACTATATAATAGATGCAATCTTGAAAATATATATTCTTCGATAAAAATGGAATCGATTTTTTTTTTAGACAGTATTTAGAATGAAAAATTAATCCTTAAGTTATTTAACAAAGAAAATTAAAACTTGTCTGCCACATGAATAATAATAATTTAATAATATCAAATAATAATCATGACATTTAAGTAAAGTTTACCCAAATATAAATGTATATGAGACTACTTACATAAGCACGTGCTCTGGACGTAACAACTTACATCTCCTCGCGTTCCTGAACATTTGAAAGCCTTTTACTTTCTAAACTATACTGATGAAAAGCATGCAGGGTCGACACTAATGGTTTTCAGTCTTGGAGCTTTCAAATAGTAACTCTCTTTATAAAAAGATCGTGAAATACGTGTACATAAAGAAGAAAGGTTTGTTGATATAGTTAGCATAGTACATTTTATATTGCCGTAGCATGTAGCGCTGTTGGTTTTACTATATTCTCAAATAATATAATTGACTATATAATATACAGCAATTATTACATATAAATTCATATGAAAATTATTTAAATATTTAAGATTCAGCTTCGACCGTTATGGGCTTTAACTCTTACTTGTTGTATTCACATTATACGGTTTTATTAAATTTTAAATTAAATCTTATTAAATTTTGTTTATTATTGAAAGTAAGACTTATATCAGATCCTTTAGATTGTTAAGATTTTTTGTAGAATCTTCTTGAGATTTTTTGAGGTAGAGAAGTTTGTTTTTAGTCAATTTTTTCTATTGTAACTATAAAAGATATGGATTGATTGAATTTGATAATCGAGGAATATCTTTTTATTTTTACTCGCCATATTGATCTGTTGATATATTAGTGATGTAACTGTAATTATTGGTCTTCTTGATGTTAAGATAGAGAGGTTGGCATTGTCGTGTGTCACAATCAATCTCCAGACAACAAGTATCTAAAATCAGATCATAAGATGTTCTTTGCATTTAAAAGACGATTTAAAGACGTTTTACATCATAATTTTAGACTTTATGTTGTTTGGGTCAGTTCTTGATATGTCGAGAAAACTTCCATGAATCTTTTCGCGGATAAGTAAAATATTCGCATTGAAACACGGAATGTGCAGTTATAAACATAAATTAATAATTTTTATTACAATATTTTTATGTTTATCTTTTATATTTAAATCTGTATAAAAATTAAATAATTTTATTTATTTTGTGAAAAATTTTAATCATTTAATATCATACATTAAATATTGATTTTAAGAAAAACACAAAAGGATAAATTTATCTAAAAAATATAGAAAATTTGAT
>NW_017259205.1:237804-239243 GCF_001594045.1 Atta colombica
CTTGCAATTACAAACAGGATTTTATAATAAATTAAATATTTAAATATTATAATGATTTTTATATTTTATTCGATTGAAATTTCTTCAGATTTTTGTTATTTTAATTTTTTTGCATTGTCGAGTTGATAATGCAGTTTTAACTCCGACGATACAAAAGATCGTTGCAAACTTTAAAGTTATCGCAGAGCTTGCGGAACTTGCAATGTGATTAGCTTCTAAAATTGTCCGCTAGATGGCGTATATACATAACATTTCCGTTTATTCTTTATCATCTGACATTGAAAAATACTGAAAAATTTTTTCTGTAAAGAAAGTTAAATATTTTGTTCTCTTGTATAATTTAGATAAAAATTCTTCTAACTGAGATGCATACATGAAATTATACTAAATTATTACTATACTAATTATTTATTTAAATATAACAATATAATGCGAAAGCTATGACAAGCGAGATTTTAGTACTGAATTTATGATTTTACCTACTTAATGGAAAAATATATATTATAATGAAATATAAATTTCACTTTGCAGATCTGTATCATTCGATCAGGTTCGATCGTAAGATATTTCCTAAGATACGTTGAAAATTACTTCGGTTATTGTAGATCGAGTAGGAATATCTGCGGCGAGACATTGATGCTTAAAATTAAGAAAGCCTAGATAGCTATTAAGTATTTATAACAATTTGTCCTTTAAAATAACTTATCGATAAAATTTGTTTTTTACTTAAACTCTTTTTGAGAACTTTGAACATTTTTAATAAGTTGAAGGTTATTATTTAATAAAAAAATGTTGAAATTCTGAGTCTAGACAAATTTAAACAGAGATTTAATGATTAAACAGCTTTTCGCTTTTATGATATTTACTTTTACTCTGAACTTCAAAAAGGATTGAAAGCTCTTTTCGCAGAATTTTTTGCTTGGAAATAGGATGAGGATTGTGAATGTTCGGTTGAAAATCACGTATTAAAATTTACAGTACATAGAAGTCATTTTAAGAGACTGTTTTTACTCCATTTTCTGTAGAATCTATTTAATATCGCTCGTTTTGCATGTTGAATTGTATCATTGATGAACAATATTTTCATTGCAACAGTATTCTCGTTCGATTAATTTAATTACGATCTACGAATACTATAAGGAAATACTATAAGGAACGTCTTCGACGTTGCAATCAAACTTCGAAAGCTTTCACAAGTTTCAATGAGTTTTATTTATACAAAATTGTATTCTAGCTCTATTAAATTATTTAGTTCTCATCCAAATTTTTATCTCGTTTAGATTCCGATTTAAATGTCCAAATTATATATTTCAAAAACAAAATTATCATTAGTGAAAGTCAAATTATTCCGGTTTTTTTACTATTTATATATATAATATAAAATATATTTATGATTTAGTGCGCGAAGAATGAATAGTTGAAATTCTTTAATGTGTATA
>NW_017259205.1:239343-249118 GCF_001594045.1 Atta colombica
GCTGATCCGCCGTGCATACTTTTGTCTAATAATTCAGCATCGGTGAACGTTATATCGAGCGATTGGACAGTACCATGGAAAAATAACCGTGCGAAGAGAGAGAGAGAGAGAGAGAGAGAGAGAGAGAGAGAGAGAGAGAGAGAGAGAGATAGAAGAAATATAGTTATATCATTTCTATTCGAAATTATATAGTTTCCTGGAAGAAAAAAAAGAATATCTTCTCAGAGACAAAAAACAAGCAGACGGCTTAAGAATAATGACAATTATAAATTACATCAATGAAAGAGGATTGAAGAAAGGAGAGGAACACTGAGAATTCCCAAAATGACTGTCCGAGAAACATTTGAGGATACGCGAGCTAGTGGTCGGAGCGGGGTGGATATCGACTTCGATGGCCGCGAAAGCCCACGCACGAGCAGCAGCACGAACGGGCTGCGGATGGGGTGGGGTATGGGAGGTAGGTAGGTAGAGAGAAGGTAGATTTCACCTACTTCTCTCTTCCGTACAAACACATATCCGTTTACATACACATACACACACAAGCATACTTGGCGATCACGGTCAGGGTATGCTACGTGTATGTGACATGCACATACACACATGCGCGCGCTCGCGCATACACGCGTACATGAATAGGGGTGCACCGCGCAACCAACTCCAACTCCTGAGAGGGTGAGGGGACAGAGGTTTCGCAGTCACGGTGGCGCCTCCGCAAAATGCTGCGGCGGTTCTTGGCGGTGTTCCTCGACCGGCGCCTTTCACTGTACCTTTGCCACCCGGACATCCCACCGGGGGTCGCACCCGATCTCTCACCCTGCGTGGACCATTCGTGGACACCACGCACGATCTGCCCGTGCGGTTCGAGACGGGAGTGTTACATCGAAGCTCTCAAAGTTCCGCCTAAACGCGTATCGTCGCGTCTCTCTCCCACCCATCTTTCGTCTCCCTTTCTCTTTCTTTCGTTCTCTCGTTTTTTTGCCCGCCCGTTTTCCTCCCGCCATCACTTACCCGGCCGCTACTGACGTCCTGACACGCACTATTCGGTGATTCAGAAACCCACCGGACTCGCTACGACTCGAAACGTGTTCTCTTCGCGGACCAGTCTACTCCGCGGAGACTCGAGTAGTGTGATCTGTGACAGTGATCGCTCACACTCCCCTCTCTTTTTACTGGCTCGAACTCCTCTTCTACCCGCCTGCTTCTACCCGGTGCTCCTTTAAGCGGCACGCATTCTCCGTGCTAGTGATCGACAAGGTTACGCAAGGCAGTCGCAGCAACGTGGTTGCGAGGTGGACCCGGCCGTAACTGAGAATAATATATCGTGTGTCATTATTGGTGTTTCAATCTTGTGATTCAATTTTAATTTGGGCTCTCCTCATCATCGTAGTTTTCATCCCTGTCCCGTTTTAGAATCCCGGTTGTAAATCGGAAATCCATGAATTTGTTAATAGAATAATAAACGTGATTTAGACAGACTTATATACATGATGCGAATGGACTGATGGACCCGCCTGGTTGGCGGGCACAATAATCACGTTTCCGTTGTCGTTCGTTTTTAAATATGATAATATATATAATGATGTCAAGTTTATCATACTATCATGAAACGGTGTGTTGAAAATAATTGGATGTAGGTAATTAATTTCTGATATTTAAGAATTTTTTCAATTGAAGGGATTTTTTTATTATTTTATTATTATATTATATTTTTTTAAATCTCCTTAGTTAATCTATTTGAGCATATGTGTATTTTATTATTAATAATTAAATTTAGGCTTAAATAAATATGTCAATACAATAAAAAAGACTTTCAGAACCAAGTTATTAGTGTATATAAAAATTTATGTTTATTTAAAAAGTAAAATTTATAAATTATAAACGTTTTAATTTACTTATTTTACTATATTATCTTTTTTTACTTTATTATCTTTTAATATACGCAATTAAAAATACATACGCAATCAAAATATACGCGTTCAACATTGAATGATTTAGTGGTCTGTAAACGTTCTGTAAATATTTATTAATCTCCGTAATCAAAAACTTTACATTTAAAGATTTAAATCGCCTTCATATAAAACAGTAATCAAACTGTGATTAAGTAAATATGTTTGGATTATCTAACAGTTTCGAAAAAAATTCTATAATTTTATTCTTTTTGTACTTTAAAATATTCCATTTTAATTATTTTTAATTATTTTTAATTATTGGTCGAAAGATTTTTTTTCGTGAAAATTGAAATCGTCATAGAAACAGAAATTATTGATATTTTTTTTATTTAAAATATTAAATCTAAAAATTGCGAAATAACTCATATTTTTGTTTAATTTGATAGTTCTTGTATTCTCATTAAAAATGTTTCCTTTTCTTTCTTTATATATCTTATATTTTCATTTTTCTGTGTTTGATTTTCAATTCATTTCAATGTGACACAGAATTCAATATTTGATAAGAATAACAAAGAAACGTGATCAAAAATGAACACATCTGATAAAATCAAACGATTTGTGAGCTCATTGACGAATAATAGTGTGCATAACATTTTTTAATATTAAGTGTAGTAAAAAGAAATCCATTATTTTTGCATGAAATTGAATAGAAAAATAATGGATATCTTTTTACTACACCTAATATTTATTCGTTTTCCTAAAAAGATTTCTGATAGAGACAGATAAAGACAAATGACAGATAAAGAATTATATAAATCAACAATTCAATACTATTACTTTTCTTTTAATTGTACGGAAAATTCAAAACTATTTTGAATTATACAGGTTAAAATATATTCAAAAGGATCCAAGTGAGACTTAAAAAATGAAATCAAACCACTTCGGATATCGCCGTGGATTCGTCTGAATATGTCCTAAAAAAAGTTTTCCAAAGAGCATTACATGATAATTGCTTATGATATAATTGAAGATAAGTTTTATTCTTTTTTCCTCTTTTTGATCCACTTTTGTGTCCTAGATTCTTCATCCTTGAGCATCGCGAGAAGATTATTATATTAAATTGATTAAATTTTTAAATAACGGTCACACAAAAAATTATCTTCAACTGATTGTTACGAGTCATTCGAAGTAACGGTGGATAATCTGTGCTTTTGTCTCGTGCTTAATTATTCCGTTGTCGAGCAAATTTCGAAACGCGAAAATTTCTCTTCTCGCAGCGTTTCCCGTGGTATTGCAATGGAATACTTCAATAGCATTGTTGCCAATGTAGTTGTCGTCATTGACAAATGTGTGATAGTGCATCGTGACAGTGAACGATACTGTTAATAAGTGGATGCGTTAAAGGTCCTGCGACGGGTGTGTAGGTGGCACACGGGCTTCGGTGATGGTTAGACGCAACATGCGGGAAGGTACAATAGCGCAAGCCATCACGG
Source organism: Atta colombica (assembly GCF_001594045.1). Classification (NCBI taxonomy): domain Eukaryota; kingdom Metazoa; phylum Arthropoda; class Insecta; order Hymenoptera; family Formicidae; genus Atta; species Atta colombica. The sequence continues at coordinate 242,726 of NW_017259205.1, forward strand.
CGATCTGCTGGGTCATCGCCAGTTAGCCACTGTACTTTTCTCTCCTTCTCTATCTACATCTAATTCTATGTATATGCAGAATATCCCAAGACTATTATATTTTCTATTAAACAAAGATTCTCAGATGTTGACTTATTCCTAGCTAAGATTTAGAATTTTCTGTATAATTGATGTATTTTCGGAATTTTTATTGACATTCTTTTTTAGCGTATTAATTTGATTTGCTTAAAATATAAACAGCATTTAGAATTTCTCAGGCTGTAATTATGTCTTTCCAAGTTTTCTTACTAAGAAAAAGTCATTTTGAAATAATCTTAGAATCTCTATGGTTTAAAGGAAATGTGATAGCTCTAGAACGTGCTGTATATAGGATGCTCTGTAACAAAAAGGAAGTATATATATATAAGATAACAATATTCTAAAAGCTATTTTAGACCAATAAGCTTTCGTAAATGTATGTTCTAAAGTAAATTATTTCGAAATCATTAAGTAATCTTTTAGTTCTTTGGGAAATGTTTATACCGAGTACTGTTATTAGATTATGCACAATACTAAAAGCCTCTCCCTCTCCCTTTCTTCACTCTTTTTTTCCCTTTTTCTCTCTTTCCTTTTCTCACTTCCTTTTTCCTTTTCCTTTCCCTTATTTTTTATTTTGGCTTTTTTTTTTAATCCTTTCTAGTATAATTGTAGCAATTTTTTATCAATCTCTATTTTTAATCATAAATAAAATATTTAATTTCAAAATCTTATAACATAAATAATATCATACTATTTTTATAATTATAATTATATGGGAAAAATCAATAATTATCTATGCAATAATTTAAGATAATAATTTTTTAGTGTATTTTTTTAAATATATAAAGCATCTTTCCACAAAATAGAGAACTTTGCTATTTAAATGTATTTAAAAATCTTATAATTATAATATTAAAATACTATTATAGGCCTTTTGATAGACAAGAAAATTTGATGATACTAGGAAATTTTGCTAACACATTAGAACGCTTTAGAATATTTGAGAGGAGAATTAGAAAATGTAGAAAAAATTTTTGTTTTTTTTTAAACTTATTTATAGATATATATACACATTCAAATTGTTTTATTTTAAATATTTAATTATTAGTTAAATTTAGTATTTTTAATTAAATGTACATCTCTTAAATATTTTACTAAAAAAAATTGTTAATACAAAATTAGTTTAATTAAGCAAAAATTGTTGTGTAAATTAATTATAAAAGAACTTCTCTTTATTTTTTGCTGTGAAGCTTTGCTTACCAAAACTTTTTAATTTTAAATATTATCTTATCAATCTTTCTCTTCTTGAAATATTCTGTATATAAAAAAAAGTATTTATTAAACATTCACTAGAATATTTTATACAGAGACTTATAAAACTTTATTATCTATTTGAGTAAAATGCGATTTTAATTAATTTCTTTTGATTAGTTAATTTTTTTCAATTAGATTAAATACGCCAAAACTTTAGATAGTATAATTCCGAATTATTCTGTTTATACATATGTATACTTCTCTCTATTGATTCCTCTTATTACTTTTCTTACTATTTAACTTTTTATCTAACTTCTATTCTTTCTCTTCGTCTTTTATTGTGCTAGTTCGTTTTAGAAATTACTTTTAAATCTTCTTTTTATTACTCTATTTTCCTTCTTTTGATCTTGTTCGAAGTAATTGTAAATTGATAATGATTAATAAAATTTTACTAAAATCAAATTAACATCTGTTTTATTTGTACTACTATATATAAATGTTTAGAAACATATTTAAATTTTAAAAAATTTGCTATACTTCAGTTGTCATGGATATAACAATAGTATTGTAAGAGAAAATATTTCGATAAATAGAAAGGACAGTACTTGTCGAATCAATGTATGGATTCGAACTTCGAACAAGGCAATGACCTTTTATTCCTCTTGTTATTTCTCTAGTTACCTACTCTATAGCTCTATTCTGTCACCGCATGCCAAACTAGAGGACCTACCGCTCCGGATTGACCCCTCTGCGAAAAAACAACAAAGAGGCCGCCTCCATGCAACATGCAGATGATCCTGGTTGCTGGCGGGTGAGTCCATCATAGAATCCCGACACACACAGCTATACATACAGTTATACAACACACACATACGCACACACAGACACACTTAAAACACAGAGACATACACGAACGAAGAAACGTATGTATTATACGTATTGGTAGCTTAATTTTCCTGTTATTATTTCCTTTCCCGTAATATTCCTCTTCCTACCCATTGATTCTCTTTTGGATCTTTTTTCGGTGCGATTAATGTTAAATATGGCTGTTTTATTCCAAAAAGAAATTATATTTGACTTAAAAAATTTAATTTTGTATGTGTATTATAATCTGGTTCATATATGTAGAATGTTTAGAAGAAAATTGAATAATTATAGAAGCTATAGATTATTGAATTAGAAACCATCTAATTTTCGCAAAATTTTATTCGATACATTATAAAAATCTTATTTTTTTATGTCATTTTTCCAAGAAACTTGCAAGCTTTTTGAAAACTTTAATTTTGACTAATAACTATTTAAATAATTTCATTGAATGTTACAATCTTCTACTTTTGATAATACGATTTTGAAACGTGTTTTTAAGAGAGTTTGTGTCGATGGGTGGGGCAACACTCCTGGGATCCGCCCTGCCTACAATATTGTATATGATGCAAGGCGTAAAAAGTCCACATGATAAACGATTTTCCAGTTATCACTTGACGTCATGCAATTTTTCCGTTATATTAATTTATCTTGTATTTCACTAAAAACGAAGACCAAAGCATTAACTACTAAATAGTTCAGCGAAAGTTAAACAATATAATGCAAAAAAAAAACTATAATTTGTTTTAAAAAATCTTTAGATCTTTCTCATAAATGAAGATTAAAATTTATGCAAAAAGCTTAAATTATTAGGTGTACAACTTTGCTTCCGCCGTTTTTTTTCCGAAATTCGAGGCTTTATTGTAAAAAACTGGTTATACATTTATGATTCAAAGTATTGTCCATCGCTGGCCACTACTTTCTCCATCTTTCGGGTAGCGTACGAATCCCGCGTCGAAAAAACTGGTCATCTTTTGAAGCTATCCACGAATCGATCCAATTTTTACTTCTTCATAAGACCGGAAGTGCTGGTCAGCCAGGCCGTGTGCCATTGATCGAAACAAAAGAGAGTCAGAGGAAGCAACGTCTGGAGAATATGGCGGGTGGGGTAGGACTTCCCATTTCAACGTTTCCAAGTATGTCTTGACCATTTTCGCAACATGGGGTCGAGCATTGTCATGCTGCAAAATCACTTTATCGTGTCTCTCGTTGTATTGCGGCCGTTTGTCTTTCAATGCTCGGCTCAAACGCATCAATTGCGTTCGATACCGATCGCCTGTGATTGTTTCAGTCGGTTTTAACAGTTAACCAGCCGAGCTGGTCCCACCAAATACAGAGCATGACCTTGGTCAAAATCACCGTTCTTGAAGTTGAAACCACTCAGAACACGTTCTTTCACTAATAGCGGCCTCACCAAGTATTTGAGAGCATTCGATGCTCTCAGCCGCAGATTTCTTCATATTGAAGCAAAAAATTAAAACCTCCCGCAAGTGATGAGAATTTGACTCGTAAACTGACATTTTCAATCGAGAATAACTTTATGATGCAGATACAAATCGACTAATGTTTCTATGAGATTATGTTGACAGATGCCCAAGTTTATTATATGACGTCTATGATCTATTTATTTCGACCACCACTTACCGCTAAAGCCATCTGTAGGAAAACGGCGGAAGCAAAGTTGTATACTTAATATTTAAATATTTATTATTTTTATTGAGTTTCAAAATTTAACAAATTTTTAAATTAATTTTAAATGTATATATTTTAATATTTTTTATCCTTTTTAAAACCTTGTATTTTGATATATTAGAATTTTAATTACGATATTTTTAAATTAAATTTTTGAATTTTTTTTATCTTTATACGATCACTTTCTAAATTCATATTCTAGTATTTTAAATTTGATCATATCTTGAAACATATATTAAATTTCCAATTTAAAAATGTATTAATAATTTGAATTAATAATCCGACTAAATATTCTATTACCTTGGATTATTATTATCTCGGTATTATAGACAGACAACATTACATATCTGAATATCTCAATTGAAGTTAACTGTTTACGATTACAAGATTTATCATGCATATTCACGCTTAGTGTGGTTTAAATAAAAGCGCAATTAAGAATCGATATTTTGACACGCTAAAGTTCGAATTCGAAATACTTAACCCTTCCCTCTGGCAACTAGGATCTTTAAAAACATTATTAGATACTATTGGACACTGCAAAAGATAAATAAAATACAATCCGACTTTCATGATAAAAACTTATTAAAGTTTTGACAAGTATATCAGAATATTTTCAGATTTTTATATTAATCCGGAACAATAAAAAAATTGCATTGATCTTTTTCTAAAAGATCACTATTATTATTGACGGAAGAGTTAATATCTATGTTACTAATAGAGGATTAAGGAGGAAGGATATGAATTGAAATAGAACGAAAAAGAATAGAAAAAAATGAAAGTTGCTATCATTACAAGTATTAATATATATAAAAATATATATAAAATTTTAAAAATCTCTAACATTTACGAAATAATACAATAAGTATTTACGAATTTCGAATATCCGTTAACAGACACAGTTTCTAATTTTATTTTTGTTGTCTGACCCCATCAAGATCAAACTAATAATAAATTAAAATGTATATTTTCGAATTAAATATAAGAAACTCGTTAGTGCTTGTGCTTTTCTATTTTATGTCCATTGTCTCGGCCATATCTGTGACGAATGGTAGCCAGGTGCATTCAAATGCAGATTTCATATATTTCCCTTCACTTATATGTGTTTATATGACATATTTATCCGGTGTTGCTAACCAGCTGTCTGCCACGTGTTGTATGTACCCACATCAATTGAAACATTTATTTTGGCTGTCTCATCTATCATAATTTTATTTTATTTGTCACAAAAAATCTAATAAAAATCATCATATGAAGATTTTAAAAATATTATTTTTCATCATTTGGTTTATGAAAGTGTATTTTTTATTATATAAAATTCTTGCATGAAAATTCAATTAATAAAATAAATACTTCTACTGATTAGTTTTAATTCTACATATTATTCACACAGTATTAAATATCTTTAATTATTAAGGAAGGAATTTAAACTTTATTTTTACATAATTATATTTAGATACATAAATGTATTAATAGTCGAAGTTGTAAATATAATATTTTTTTGTTAAAACATAAGAATATATAACTAAATTTTCAATAATAAGTATGCAATTCAAAATTTACTCGAAAAGAATTGTAAGATCAAAATGACATTTTTATTATATGAGTAATTGACACGATACTTAATGAAATCAATTCAATTTATATATCATTTTGTAACAATGCGTAAATTATGAGAAAGTCTGCACTCGAACTACCCACGTGTCGTTTTCCGAAGTGGGCTATTCTAATTAACATAATGACGGATCTGCCGAAGTTTTAAGGATTATTATAACTTTGCTTGCGCATCGTGTTAATTAAACTTTCTCTGAAATAAATGTGATTTGCAAATAAATGTGGTTTAAATTATATCTCTTGGCTCGAGACTTCATTTTTCGTCGAAAATAATTTGGCACAGTAATAACTCATATAATATACAATTATAAATCAATTAATCAAAGCTCATACACACACGTGTTGCTTTTAAAGTTTTATATTAATCTCTTTATTAGTATATATTTAGTATATATTTTATTAATATAATTGATATTATTTTTACTGACGTTGAATTTTGATGTTTATCATTCGACTGATAATTGTATTGATAATCAGTTCTATCCGTTTCTAATAAATTGTACAATAATCATGTTGATATAAGTGGAATGTTAAAATGCATCAGTATGATGAAGATATCTTCAACAGACTATGAATTTAATATAATTTTCAAAACACATATAGATATATAAGAATATGCGCGCACAATGCATTTTTTTTGGAAAAAAATAACCTCGATTAATAGGTTTGATTGATTGTTTATAACAATCGATTCAATAGATATTTTCTTAATATCCTGTCTTTCTTGGTTTCTTACTTAGGTTTTTTGACAAACTAAAGGACTTCTAAAATCAATTGTTACCATTGAGGACTGCTAATCATAAAATTAAATGAATATGTATTTGTTCTAATGTAATGCATATGTTTTAAAATTTTTCAAAAATTTTGAATTATTAAATTTTTTAATTTTTGTGCAATTATTATTTTTTATATTGAATATTCCTAAATATTACAATATTATGTAATGTTTAT
>NW_017259205.1:249149-262079 GCF_001594045.1 Atta colombica
AAATTGATTCACCTGTGATCTTAAATATTTTTACTATTTTGAAAAAGTAAAATTTTAAATTTATGATTTTGAGAAATATAATGTATAGTGGCAATATTTGTTTTGTGAAAATATGAAAGAAATTTTAAGGACAACTTAATTTTAAAAATACGATAACATTTTTTTTAACATTGTGTGTGTGTGTGTGTGTGTGTGTGTGTGTGTGTGTGGGGGGGGGGAAGAATGTATATATATGTAAGGAAATATTTGGGAAATTTGGGAAAATATTGAATTTAATTGTCTGATTTATCAGTATTTATCAGTATATAAGATATTATATAAGAGATTATCAGTATATAAGCTAAAATAAATAATAATTTCTTGAATCTCTTAAATATTTTTCGCGTTCGCTAAGATTTATATACCACACGTTATTTTTAGAACGACAAGAATAATAATTTGTAAGAAATAATTGCATGGATGAATATTGTTCATCCCGCGACTCAACGTCAAGAAGTATATCAATGCGTTTTTTTGGCGTCTATTTGGCGCTCACAACTTACATGTCCTTTAACATTTTATAAACAAGGATGAAATGATTGATTCCATGAGTGTTGAGCATGAAGTGGAACGCACTCGATAGGCATCATTTTTCCGAAGCATTCTAATGATCGTTCTCTCCAAAAACTATGTTAAATTCGTGTTCTTATGAAAATTCCCTAGAACTCGATTAGAAAATAGGTCACTGGGTGCCGAAATCGATAAACGATCCTACGTATACTGGTACATGATAACTGCATTATCGACAATTCTGTGAAGAAAATCCTGACCTTCGCCCGGATGGATGGTGCGACATATCTTGGCAGGAAAAGATACACATGAACATAATATATTAAAGCTTTAATAAGATCCTGCGCACAATAGAGGAAGTATCAGGAATAGGAATAAATATTAATATTTTAATCTATCAAAAACTATGTATTTCGATACAACCAGTTTCTAGTAAGTTGAAATCTTAATATTTATTCTTTTTTCTAATATTTTTTCATTGTAGTCCCTAATGCACAATGTAAAATCTTATCGATTAATTATAGCAAAAGAATGCATTCTATTAAATATTTTTTCTTTAACAACATAATATAAATTTCTGTACAATACGTTAATATAATTCTTATGTATTTGTAATAAAAGTTCATTTTTAAATATTTTTAATACTTGTCCATTCGCGCGAAAGTGTCTGTCGCTTGTTTTCCTGTGTGTACATATCTACTTTGACCACCATTCTATGAACATAGTTTATCTTCCCGCAAAGGTATTTATATTGACTATATGTACAAATATATTTGCTCTGTTTGCATCTATGTATCTACTTACTGAGATAACCATTCATGAAGTCGAATTCATCTTGCTACTTGTTGGACACAAGTCACAAGATTTGTTTGTATAGAAAACAATTTTCTCCTGATTTTATTTAACATAAACATATCAGTATTACAATTTTTATTAACTGAAATTTTATATTTTGTTCATTGGGCTTCTTTGATTTGAAAATAAAAAGATCCATAGAAAATATTAAAAGAAAAACTTAATTATCTTTGTTAATCCGTAGATACCTAATAATCTTCTCGAAAGTAATATCATCTATCTAGTCGTAAAAACAAATTTAAGTGCACATTTATTTCACATCTTAGCATTTGAGATTTGCTTGTTTATCTTTTGAGCATACAGAGAGATGCGATGAGCATCGTTTAACTATGCATAAATATAATTACTTAAGCGTGAAATCGAATTTATTTTGTATGCATCGTTATATATTCATTCAAGAACGCATTCATTCAAGAGAATAAACGTAATTTAAAATTTAACATACAATGTACTTTTTTTATAAATAAAATGATATGGAAATATTGCTCATATAACATTAATACACTAATCCAGAGAGAGTTCAAATTAATAATATACTTTACCAATTTAAATAATAAAATAAAAATTCAGAAAAGACTAATGAGAGCTCAAATACTAATATAAGAGCAAAGAATTAGGTGATGCAGATAAATACTTAGGTATTAATGGTTATCTTCATTTATTTCATCGTTTCGGCTCACTTCGGAGTCATCCTTAACGAATACAAAAAATCCTACATTGAGAGCAAGTTACTTACAGATTGACAGAAATGCAGCAATCAATACACTATATAAATTTACAATTTGCCATTATAAGACAAGAATAAAAACATCAAATAATAAGATTATGTGACTCACATCAATGGGAAACGAAAAGTGAAACTCAGAAACATTGATTCACAATTTTAAAATTAAATACGAAAGTTATAATATATATTAAATACATGTCATTCCTCTGAATATAAAATCATGTTCGATATCTTATAATTTGATATCTTCGTTCGGCATTTTGTAGCTTGTCTTATAATGGCAAATTGTAAATTTTTTATGTAGTGTATTGATTGCTGCATTTCTGCCAATCTGCAAATGCTCTCAATGGAAAATTTTTTGTTTCTATATTCGCTGAGGATGACTCCAAAGTAAGCCGAATATTTCGAAATAAATGAAAATAATCAATAACATCTATTATCTGCATCTCTTAATTCTTCGCTTTTACATTAGCGTTTGACTCTCATTAGCCTTATCTGAATTTTTATTTTATTGTTTAAGATTGAGAATTCTTATTTATATTTATATATTTATGTAATTTTATTTTTACTAATTTAATTTTATAAATAGTATTCTTCAGAAATTCATATTTAGAGCACAAGATATTCGCAAATTTATCGAATATAAGTGAACCACGCTGGTATGGCATCAACTTATTTCGAAAGTCTAATTAACGTCGGTATTTCCTACTAACGATCTTATGCGCGAACTCGCAAACGCACCTGGCATTCGCATTTCCGCGTTTGTCTTCGAGTCAATGACGACTAGCACATCTACACAACAGACAACTCTTGCTTAGTTCTGTGGTCGAATTTACGTCATCACTTATATATTGTTAATTAAGGATGCTTTTCGATGCGTATCACATCTCATAGTGGCCCAATTCTGTATTTGATTAGACGATAATACCCAATACGATTCAGATAATTGGTTATAATCAATTAGGTGTGTGCGATATGTATATTAGCACATGAATCATATTTTTTAATATAGCAATACGTACGCGTGAGTATGATAGCAATTTATGTCATAAACGTCAACAAAGAAAAAAAATAAGAACAAAAAAAAATTGAGGAAGATTTTTTTTTTATTAAGCGATCGCATATATACACTAGGATTGCATATATGTCATTCGGAAGCAGAAGCTGACCTTTGACCGTAGTTCGCCCAAGTCGTATAGGTGTACTCTCTTTTATTTGCCCTTGGATTTTATATTAAACTATTATTAGTTATCAATAAGTGTTTAATGGGGTGAACGACGAGAGTTTCGAGATTATAAAATCTATAATAAACGCGTCTACTTTCTATGAACTGCGAAAGACAATTTTAATCTTTATTTGTGCAAATATTTACTTTATCGAAAATTATCATAATTTCATAAAATCTTGTGCTTTACAATGCAAAAATTTAATGCTATTTTATTCACATAATGATATAATTCTCACTTATTTATTTTCACATTAAACTGTTTCCAAATAATTAAGAGGACATAGAAAAGTTAAAAATTATTGGAAGGAAAATACGTTTGAAATATATTCTGTCTCTATCAGACTTAATGTATAGCACGCATTAAGTTTATACGAACCAGACCTCGATGAAGTTATATATGAAGTTATAGTCGGATTATATCGATATTGGCCGATATTAATAGACGATAGATGGAAATACATGCTGGACTAAATTTATTTGTATCAATAACATCTACTGAAAGCCTGTATTACTCCGCGAATGTCGTGGTAATTTGATACTACTACTTGTTATGCGCGTTATTCGCAAGTTCGATCTATTAATTTTTCTAACACTACTTGCAACAGCGATAGTTGGCCTCTGAAATGGCCTAGTTATGGAAATAATAATAATAATAATAATAACAACAACAACAACAACAACAATAACAACAACACAACAACAACAACAATAACAACAACAACAACAACAATAATAACGACAAATGATAGTGAAGAATGTTTGTCCAATCATTTTTATACTAATTTGATAATTTTATACTATTTAATTTTATACTATTTTGATCTAATATAGTAGTCTAATATACTTATCGTTAGTTTTATATTGAACCGATAATTTCAAAAAATGAATTATTATAAAATCTACTTCATATTTTCAAGGGAATTTAACACCTATAACTAAATCAATTTATGAACGATTTACTTGCCGAATTCAAAATTTGCATTATGTTGTCACTTTTGATTGATTGTCAATACAAACGTCTTGTTTTTCTTTGCTCTTGCCTTTTTCCTTTGAATTTCCGCGGAAAACTAATACTGGTGTACGTATTTGATTGCGTTTGGTGCACAAGTGCAGAAAGAATATCGAGCTAACGACTCAAGAGACGCCCTGTGGGTCGCCCCTAAAGGGTAGAAATGGCGTTCGAGATACGGGGATAGAGATCGTTAGTGGGGGGGGGGAGGGCGATTGTATCGCGGTAGTGGAAGCCACCAGAGTGGACTTAGAAGGATGGCGTGGCACGCGCTTTCCGCAAACTAAAGCAACCACGCTACCGGCCGGTTATCTTCTTGCCACCCTTTACGAGTATCATTTGATAGTTATCGGGCGTGCGTTTGCGAGAAGGGGTGGTTCACTTGCGCGTTGTACAATTAACTCATTTTCTCTTTAATTGTCTCATCTATAATAATTTCGAATGCAGTTAGTATATTGTCCAATCCTAAAATTAATTATGGTGATTTTAAGTGAACAGAACAAAAACAAAGTAAGGCGATAAAAATATTATGCATAAGACACAAAGAACAAAAAATATTTCATTATTCGAAATTAGTCTGAAATAATTGCTTTACACAATGTTACAATGCACACGTCAGAGAAGACAAATAATTCAGAAAATGGGTTAATCTGTATGAAATGAAACAATCGCAGATTTTTCTAAGTAAGTGTCCAAATAAGTGTATAAAACGAGTACAAAAAAATGTTGGGCTCGTTCAAATAATCATAATTAAGAGTGTATTTGATAGAAAGGTCTCATGAAATTACTCTTCAATGGTGCATAATACAAATAAACTGAATAAAACGTTCATATAAGTGGATTGTTTTGAAAGTGTCTATCGGGCATTGTTCTGGCTTTGATGATTGTGATTGTAAATTAGTTCTGATAAAGATTTTGACTTATTGGCCGATCATAATAAATAATGTTTGAAAATTAAAAACAACTAACATGCAGTTATGATCATAAAGATCTTTAAATATCACTAATTATTAAATTAATAATCCAAAGTCACAAGACTCTGGCATCCGCCAGCAATTTTAATGTAAGATTTAAATCATAAATTAGAAATAATTATCAATAGAATAAAGAAATGTATTTACGTTGCTTGAAATATTTTTATAGGTAGTTATTTCTCATACGATATTTATCGTGAAACAAGAACGTTATCAGATGGTTTTCATTGCGATTTTCGATATCATTGTCGACTGACCAGTTAATAATTTTGCGCGCTAATTAAAATGGTAACGGCAAAACACGATCCACAGAATGAATGCGATTTAATGCGACTTAATACGAAATCGGATAAATGATATCACGCGATTCTACAGTTCTTAAATTTGGATGACCTTACGTTTTCGTTATTGGATATGGTTCTACAAACGGACGTGCTTGATACATAATAGGAATAAAGTCCTATAGCTTGTTGACCGTAATGCTGTTATCTTGTATTACATCGGATCCGTAATTTTGCTCGCTCTCTAGTGTTTGATCTCTAATATGCCTTTATATTAAAACAAGTTTATTACTTTTTTAACGAAAAATCCTTTATGTTTATGATTTACAGTTACCAGCTTGCAAAGGCGAAACTTTTGCGCCGTTAATTATTTATTAACTTTCAGCGGCCAGAATTCGCGATCGATAGTAAAATCTATCATTGATTGACATATAAATTACAACGACGACACAATTGCAGTTTCAGTTCATCAGATCGGAAAATAAAAGAAAGCGATTATTATTCACATCACAAATTAGCTCGAACCTGCGTAAAGAGATTGTAATATGCGCATTGTTTGTCTCATTGTTTACAAATTAGCGCAGCGTCGCGTAATTTGTTGGAGAATGATAGTGAGATACAGTTAATTCGCTTTACTGAATTCCCATCATTCATCTTTCTATATAGTATATGTGGAGCCGAATATACTTTCGTTCCATTCAAAATATAGAAAATAATTTTCGAACTAATAATGAATCTCTTTTATGTATGTTGAATAAGTAATGAATTTCTTTTTTGAAGATTTCTATGTTGAAAGAAAAAAAGATTGTAAATAGTAAATACTTAATGAACGATTTTCTCTGTATATTTTATAATTACAATGAATATTTTTCATTTTGTTATACGTATATAGAATATTTTATTTAAAAATTGATCGAAAATACATTTTACAAAGTATTTCATTTTATTTAAAAAACAAAATTGTTTCTCTTACATCTTCAAAAAGAACTATTGACATCAGATTAAATTCTTCTAAAATTTCAACCATTCAACTTTTGCTTAAAATATATTTCAATATTATTTCAATATTATTAATAGTTTCGAAGATATTTACGAAGATATTTAGTTTCGAAGATATATACGATTTAAATGAAACATACAGAATTTTCTTTTAAAACAAAAAGTGTTTTTTCTTCGGTGTTTGCCTTTTGTTTTTCGAGCATTCGGATTCTTCAGAGCATGTGCGATTGACAAGAATGCTTCTATTCATCATTTCTATTCGTCGCATGTAGTGCACTTTGCAATACAGTGATGTGAATCAGCTAATTGCATCTTGTACTCGAGCGCTTTATATGCGCTAATTTGATGTCAACGATAAACGTGGCAATATGTGCCTACGCATTTGCTCATTCAACCTTCTTAAGACAATTTTTTTAATGTGCATGATCCTTCATTTTTATTCCCTCGTAATTGTAAGCTATACTGATATCTATTAATATTTTTATTAAGATGTTGGCTGTCAAAGTTGAAGTTCAAATGGACGTATGTTAAAGTGTGTGTTGGAACGCTCTATAAATGGATGTACAATGTTCTTCTCAAGTTAAGGAAAAATTAAAAAAGCTGTTTTCTTGTTCTTTGCTCTGCTCGAAGTAACCGATTGCAATTTCGCCGTCAATCAGTCGCGACATCGCCATTGCGACTCTACAATTTCCGCGAGTACAAGCGCGCTGACGATAAAAATGTGTCATGGCCGATCGAACCACGTGTATATGGACGCACAATGGCATAACTTACGTGCCGTTGTACCTGCGATCAAAGTTGATTTAATCGTAAGTCTCCAGCAATTGATTCTCATTAACGTATTGATAATCGCTTTTTCGTTAAATTGATGAAATATGGGATAGTAAATTTATCGTTTTTTAAATTTAAGTATGGATTATTTTATCCATTTACAAATCGCATGAAAACGTTTTAATTACATCCCTATGAATGAAGATATTTCGTCTGGACGATGAAAAAATTATGATGCTTTTAGATATGATAAAATTGTTTTATCGTATCGAGGATGACGCGCTTTTGTGACTAAAGATGATCGATGAAAATTCACATTGTTGCTACAAAAAGAAGCAAGTATTATCGTAAAATCGTACCGAATAATACATACGTCCGAATTGCGAACGTCCATTTGCGTTCGGTTTCCTGTCGTTTTTCATATTGACATTACTCGCAATTGCTTTTGACGGAATAGCTGGCGATGGAAAAATCGAATAGTTTTGATTGTTTCTTATAGTAACCAACTTGTAACATTGTAAACTAAAATTTTAACTTACAATAAATCTATTATTTATTTTATAAAGAAAAATGATCAATATTTTTTATTATATATTTCGTTTTTATTTATTATTGTATGTCCTGTTTGTTATCTATTTCTATTTAATGACAATGTTTTTGAAGACATTTTCTTATCTCAATTTTTGTTGCACACTTCTTTACATTTTCTGTTTCTGTTGATTATAATCCAAAGCAGAACAGAAACTTGGATAGAAACTTTCGACTCTACTTATAATTAAAATAATGTTTAACAATAAAGTTTAATAAAACGACCTCGACAAATGTAGATCAACGTAATATTATCAATATGTCACTATACACCCGAACAAATTAACAAACGTATGAATAAGAATGTAGTTTTGTGTTTTAGACTTTTTTCAATTTTTTAAATTTCTAGATTAATCAATAAAGAACATTTAAGAAAATTGCTGGTGGATTCTCTCAAAGATAAATAAGGAATGACTAGGTTGTCACTTAATTTGAGAATTCTTATATTAAACTTTTGCTTGATATATAAAGCTATATTAATGCGAATCTTAGTTTAGAATTTAAATTTAGATGAAATTTGGACTTGTCATTTATTTGGAAGTGCGTATATCGTTCGTCACGTCGCGAGCGATTGTTCGTTTATCCGTCCCAAAAATAAAGATATTTATACAATCGAGGCATTTAGTGCACAATGATGCTGGATGGGAATCGGCGCTCATAACAGCATTCTACAGGAAGATTATGAACCTGATAAGGTTCTCTAGATTGCCAACGCACGTGGAGACTAAGATATGGCCGCGGTAGCTGGCATTTATGGCATTTCGGAAGATCGACACATCAGACACTCCGATCACCGACAACGTGACCAAATGTGAGTTTTAGAAAAGACACGACAGTAATTACAAAGGGAAAAAAAAAATATATATATATATATATAGACACACACACACACACACATACACACACACACACACACACACACACACACACATACAGAATGTCTCAAAAGTAAGATAGGAGCTGCATTGGGGGATGTAGAATTGATCAAAGGGAACAAAAAAATTTGATACCATTTTGAGATATTTGCTGTAGTTTTTGAATTAAAAAAAGAAAATAAATCAACGTGAATCGCGTCGCGCGAATTCGTAGCATGGCCTATCGCGTCTCATTCTCGGCAGCGAGCATTCTCGGCACCGCCGTTGTCGAGTGAAGCGCAATGGGCCTCACCGCACATTGACTTATACGTTTCCTTTTTTAATTAAAAAACTACAGCAAATATCTCAAAATGGTATCAGATTTTTTTGTTCCCTTTGACTCATTCTCTAATGCGGCTCCTATCTTATTTTGGAGACATCTTGTATCAAATTTAACATTTAGTTTTTTCTTTCTTACATAAATATTTTTATCTATCATAGTAAATTCGTTTCACTGGTTATAGAAAACATGACTCTATAATATTAAAATAGATCCACTAAGAATTAAAAAAAAATTCAAGCGTTCAAATAATATGGATAAGAGAAATGAAGATTTTTTTTCAATAAGTAAAGGCCTAGAGCTTGTACGGGCATACCCGAACGAAGATCTATAAATATAGGCACCCCTTTGGCGCACCCTCACCTCAACTACGTCAACGTAGGATGGTAGGTACCGCGTTTAAGAATTCATCTCGCGTCGGGAAGAAAACTTCCGCCGTTGTTGCACCGTGCGGACGTCATTTGCGCGCTTTACCTTAAAGACCGCAACAAATATAGCCGCTGTTATAAATATATGAAACTCATATCTCGCGCACAGTTCTCCGTACTTTACTGCAAGAAAACTCGGAAAATAGTCTAAGAGAAGTCATATTGACCGATAGTAGCCAATGTGGAGTTATAAATTTATTATAACTATTGTAACTTTATTATAACTATTATTTGCATTATAATATTTGAATGAAATTTTATCATGTTAATATTTATTGAAATAATATTTAATATTTAAGAAAAATGAAAGCAATAGTTCATTAGTATTTTATTTGACATTTTAAGCAATTAAAGAATTCGAAATTATTATTATTTACGTGAGAGAAAATAGTTTTTAGCAAAATTCTCTGCGTAACATTGCCAAATATTGTTAAAATACTAGATCATAAAGGTCATGTTTCTTGTTTTCGAAAAAGGAAGAGGATTTATCGCACTGCAGAGAATTTGGATTCTCGGCGGTAATTAAATCGACGCATGACGCGAATAATAAACACAAATGTAACGGAAGTAGTGGGTGGTCTATTTATACAGACATAATTCCTTGAGTTAAGTGGAACAGTTCTTAAATGAATAGGAACAAAGTAACATTTGATTGAAACGCAATGTACACAACCATTTAGTAATTAATTAATAATATAATAATATAGTTTAATCCAATTGTTTTTATATGTATAAAATTTATTTATAATAATGTATAATATTCATAATAACTATATAAATCTTAACCGTATTTCGACAATAGAATGGTGAAGAAAGAAAGAAGATAATAACGGATTAAGATCTCTACGCACACAAGATTACGGCAATTGTCCCATCAGTTAGATAATCGATTTCCGATATTAAATTGAGTGGCCTTCGGATTCATGCGAGACATAAGCATGGACTCGTTACGATAGTATAAGTTACAATACAATGTTACATAAACTGTAAATATTCGCATTATATTTAAAAAAATGTTTGTGATTCATTAAAGTTATAATTTTAAGTTTTTTAATCTGATATAATCATCATTAAATATCCTTGAATTTGCATCTTTGAAAATTTATTATATTCCTGATTTGTTTGTTGATTTTTCAATATTATCAATATTGACAAAAAAAGACGCGCAAATACCTATTTTCTTTTTCATTTGGTACCTTATCTCTACGGATAATACCATACAAAAGCCAAAGATGAAGTTATTCTGATAAAACGAACAGTAATCGGTAAAGTTACCGCTGAATACGCAGTCTACAAACTTTTAAAATTGCCTCTGCTTTCTGTCTCTCAAGATCGCTTCTCACATACGGTTGAAAAAAAAAAGAAAAAAAGGTATGAAGGAACGATCGAGGTCGATTAAAAAATACATGTCTAGACTGCCAAATGCACCGGCTATCGTGTGGCGAACTTGTCATTCAGGAAATTGCCTTGCCATTATATTCCAAGCGGCATTATAATATTTCAATTTGTGGCAGTTATTTATTTTTAAAAGAAAATGAAAGGAAATGTTGATTTTAGAAAAGAAAAAATGATCGTCATCTATGGAGCACGTTTGATTAAATGACTTGAAGCGGCGTGCTTTTTAAATAATAAGTTTTCTAAATATTTTTATAATCTTCGAATTTTTAATCGTGATGAAAGTCTCTTTTTTGGAAAAATGATATTATTTGTACATTACTTGTTTGAAATGTTTTATATATATATCATTCGTAGGATAACACCAAGGCAAACACATCAATACAGCTCTCCCCCCCCTCCCCCCCTGTGTGAAATATACATCGATCCGTGTTGAGCACAGTTATTCGCAATACATTTTCTATGTTTTCTGCATACACCCTCGTTTTCTGTTCCTGCTTATCTATTCTCACTTTTTGTCCTGTAACAACATCACATATAACTACATTAACCTCCGAATGTATATTCGTACGGAGCATTACAAAAATAAAATATTTGTTTTTAGAATTGATAGCTATCATTCAGAGTTCTAACTTACTGTTTGTAAAAAACACTAAATAATTATATCACTCACAAATCTGTTTTGCGCAATTTTATATTTATATATTACGAAAGATAGTTCAATTACACACATACACACACACACACACACACACACACACGCGCGCGCGCGCGCGCGCACACAAAATATATAAGATTACTTTGCAATAAGATTATTTTTAACTAACAACAAAAAATATTTTTAACAAGGGAAAATATTACATTTTTACATTTTTGTTAGAAAAAAAGTAAAATTTGTTAAAAATATATTATGAATGTATTTTTTTTTATTAATCAATGTACATTTTACTAATATATTAGTGAAACAAGTATTAATACTATTATTAGTATTAGTTGAATTTAACAAAATGAATTTGTTAATTCTATTTTCGATAAAATCCAAGTTACGTAAAATATAAATTTTTAGCATATTCAATTTTTTATAACATGAATTTATATATATTATTGTATATTTTAATTTTCAAGCCAATTATAACTAAAAAGCGGATATATTTTATCTTACTTTCTCTTTAGCTCTATGCATTTCGAAAAAATAACACTTACTTGTTTATACACTAGTCAGACTCATATTTATACAGTACGCTTCAACTTCCTAGTAATATCCGGTTGAAGTTTACTCCGCAAATTCGTCGGAAATCGCGGACATCAGTGCCCAATTTTTCGCTAATGTCTAATTTCGTCTGATTTTAATATTTATTTTTATTTAACAGAATTTGATAAAAATAAATAAAATATGTGCGAAAAGAAATAACTAAAGAAATTGAAATCTGTAAATTATTTTTAATTTTCGTAAAATTTATCAGATAATTCTAGTATAGTTTTTTCTTTGAAAAAGATTTTGGTAGATTTAATATACTTTAAGAAAAACTTTCCAGTATATTTTTAAAGATTTGATTCTTATTAAGTGCCAGAATCGATCTCGATGATCGGTCAACATTTTAGCATGTTTTGTTACCGAAACAATTTTATAATCTTCCTACATAACATGTGAACACAGAATGACTTGATAAGTCAGTAAAGTCGATAAGAGCGGTCATTGATCAGTAGTTGTCGCCATCTCGTAGTAAAACATTGAATAAAATCACCGAAGAAAAAGTTCGCGCAGTTTGCACCTTTTGTTTATATTATTACCATCTCTTATTTATTATTATGGAGATCTTTCATCAATCTATTATATGCGGAAGTAAAATGCAAAATTTTTGAACATATCATGATAACAAAAAAAAAACGTACTAAAACGAAAAATCATATATGAATATATATATATATATA
>NW_017259205.1:262179-264946 GCF_001594045.1 Atta colombica
AATAGGCATCGAGAGTGCTTTGTTTCGATTATTCTAAAATTTTTGTTTACAAAATTTTGAAAAATGCCATCTCGAAATCAAAAGAATACGAAAAAATAATTTTTTTACAAAGCAAAATTATATAATAAATAATTTTGCGCGATAATCTCTCATGTTTCTAATCTCATAGAAATTAGAAAAAACAATGTATAATATAAAAGATAATGTAAATAAAGTATTCTATTTACTAAACTTGATTCTCTGATTCTGTTTTTTCTCACATGTTATTGAATAAAATTACATTTAGCACTAAATGATAATAGTTTAGTTCTTTATAGAATGTTCCTCGATTCTAGAAATTGTTTTGTATAATAATATATTAACATTTTAATGGAAAATATTTTCTTAAATAAATATAAAGAAAGTCCATTATGTTCAGAATTAAATATTAGACTAATATATACATCATATATATTTTAAATTCTTCCTTAAGTTTTTGCAAAAAATAATTATAAATATATGTGTGCAATGCATTTGTTTTCCATGACGAATATCTGTAATAACGTTCCTATGGTAGTATAATAAATTGTCTGTTTCATTATTGCAAAAGAATGAGATGAGAATAGGAATTTATGAGTATAAGGATAGAATCAGCTGTTATGATTAGATCACATTTTAAGATTTATCTACGCAATTATTCGAAATACAATTATCAATACATAATATTTTGTAATTCCACAATGTATTCAAATTAGGTACATTTTGTTTCTAAAGAATTTCAGTATGTGGTTTGAAGCTTGAGGTATTTAAATTGCTTTGGTGTAAAGAATATATGTTATTTAACGTAATTAAACCAAATTGACATTTGTCTATTCTGCAAGGTTAAAAGACTTAGCAATTTTTCACTGAGAACGAGTAGTAATTCGACACGTGTCATTATATCAGTTCACGCCAATGACGTCATCTACCGAATGCGAAATATGACCGTATTCGCGATATCAAATCCACAAAGCGCCATTTAATTTCATGAATTACATGTTTCCTGTTTCTTTTTTCTTTTTTTTTTATAGCATGCTGAAGATATATTTTACTTCAGTTTTTCTATTGATAACATTGATTATCTCAAGATTTACTGTTTTTTGAATATCTATTGTTTAGAATAATGTTTACAGATTTTTAATATCGAACATATTAATAATAGATTGTATGTAAAGAGAATTTTTTTTATTATAAGAATTGTCAAAAAAGTAAAAAGACGGTTAAGCAAATAGAAAATTTAAATAAAATTAAGTAGGTATTAAAATTGATCAGGCAAAGTGATGCATAAAATGTATATCGTAGGTTTATCCATAAAATGATTTTTATTTAGTCTTTTTAATTAAGACTTAATTTTTAGTTATTAATTCATGATCAATTAATGAGCGACACCAACAGAACGTCAATAATTACACTATTATAACAACGTTTTATTTAATTATAGTGTGGTGAACATACACGTGATTGCTAGAGAATGTGAATCGATGATGGCATTAGAACATAGCGGCATGTGTATGATTGCGGTAGCAGTTACGTTGAGGAAGGCCTCTTATGTGTATCTCTCTATCGTTATATAAGGAAATAACGTTATAAATTGAGAAAAGAGAACTAGGTACACGTGTATGTGAGACAGAGTGAAGGAGTGAGAGGGGAGGAAAGGAGAGAGAAAGAGAGAGGGAGCGAGGAAAGGAGGGAGAGAGTCCATGAAGTGGTGTGTGCGTCATGTCGAATCCATTCACCAGCTTCGGCAAAGATGGGACAAACCAGGTCGCAGGCACAGTTATCTAGGTCAGCTTCTCTACTTCTCACGGTCTCGATGGGAGCGATTAACTCTAGTTACCATATGAATACGTCACACGGCATCAATGAAATGTCAGAACGATTCGGGCTCGTCACTGTCGAGCTGTTACAATCATTCGGATGCGCAAAAAATTTGGATGTATTGTAATATAATACATAAAATATATATTTAAGGATTTGTAACAGAGATTTACTATATAATACAGAACATAATAGTGAAAAAAATAGACAAAAAAAGAGATTTATTGTAGTGAATATAAATTATTTTATACTTTATTTTATTAGTGCTGTGTTATAATGAACGTAACGTCAAATGTATTATCGTACAACAGTCATAGTTGTTCGTATTATCTCCAGCTCATTTAACCTCCTGTTGCTCAGAATATGGTTCTCTCGACATTCTTGTCAGAGGACTAGAGGAGCTCTTATTGAGATCAATCATCGAGCGATACATGTCTTTCCTCATACATTGTCTTAATGTAAACGATCCTTAATAGTGAATAAGTTATTGTTCCATTTCTAGATTGTTTTACTAGGATATTTGTCTAGACATGACACTTTTGTATCAAATGGAATTAGATTTTAAACGAGAAGAGAGTTAGGATAATTGATTTTTTGCATTTATAATATTAAGTTTTGAAAATAGGTTTTTTGTGACGAATGTATCTTGTATGTTTAGTTTAATGACCGCTTCACACGTACATATTTTTAATCGTATGCATGGCGAGTCAATTTTACTTTCTGAAATTGTTGCTTATAATTATGAAATTAAAACTGTATTGATAGGCAGTACCAAAATAATGGCGACTACGCATTTTGGCTCCTAAATGCAGTTATAAAGAATATTTTACATTTTATTTAATACATTTTAATTAATATGAAAAATAAATATTTTTCATACATGTATAAAATATTATTTATATTATTTTATTATTTTAAATATATATATATT
>NW_017259205.1:265046-269634 GCF_001594045.1 Atta colombica
AAAATATTCTTTTTATATATTATACACTCCACATTGTAGAAAAATGAAAATCGCATTAGTATTTATTTTGAGCCTGTTAAATGTTATTTTTTTGCTACTATATTATATGCATACTCGGAAATACATCACCTTATCTAATTTCACTATGCTTTGTAGTGACATCACGATTGATGCAATTAAATGGATAGCTTATCCGTGATAAATGATCCTTCAATCAAGTTTTGTTTATCACAACCAGTTCATGCATAACTGCAATGATATAGTTGACACATCAAAGTAAATAAGTCATATCAATTATATATGTACCTATTACCTATTACACAAAGATAATTAAAATGATGTAGCTATATTGCTTACAAAATATTTCTGGTTATGTGAACCATAATTTTTTTCTGTATCTTTGGAACGAAATGGCCTGGAAATTCCGCAATCCACACAATGTTGGCTCAACTCCACGTCGCGTTGCAGATCATGTTCCGGTGGCCCAAATACACAGATATTTATCGGCATATCTTAAGTTTCGACCGTGAATTTTGCCAGTTACAATAAATTGCTCCATTTCTTTGCATTCATGAAAAATGCAAAGTGAGAAGAATATTTATAATTATATTTAGTATATATCTTATCTTCCAAATATTTTCCAAAATAATTGAAGAATTGAAATATATAGAACTATAAAATATATTTATATTAATTTATACGCACACATACATAACATATAATATTACAAATAGAAATGCGTCATATTTCTATTCTGAAGTCTGACGTAAATTATAGTTTGTCTAAAGTAAGCTTTAAATGTGAATAATAATGTAATTTGATCTATGATATGACTGTTGTATGGATTAAAGATGAACGTTGATTAATAAACGTAAGAAAAAAACACAAAAAGAACAAATAAAAAATATAACTAATAACTAATAATAAACTAATAACTAATAATAAATAATAATATATTATTTATGTAAAATTACTATTTAATCAGAAATATGTATAATGTTTACGCAAAATATTTATTAATATGCACAAATTACATTAAAATGTGCATAATTTGATACACATTAATTAGATAAATAATATAGATAAGGTTTAACCATATAATATGGTTAAGAAAATTAATTAAACATATACATATAAATATAAATATTATTAAAAATCCATTTAGAAAAAGCATGCTCCTATAAAAATGTGCGTAAGGATTAAGTTGCTAATATATATTTTGTAATTACGTCTTAAGATTGTACTTATAATTTTTAAATATAAAAACCAACTATGAACATCGATTCAGAATTTAAAAATACGAACAATTTTTTGTAAATATTAACAAGACACATACGTATTATTTGCTGACTATTTTAATTAATATTGATACAATTGACAGTGACGAATCACATATTATTTTAATTGTTATTAATAATAATAATGAAATTAATACAAGTTTGCGTTTAATTTAGTTTATTTTCTTAAACTTTCTTCTGTTCATAAAAATTTACATTCTCCTTGTGAAATATATCGAATTTTTGATAAAATTTTGTTATAATCACAAATTAAGAATTCAAAATAGAAGCAGAAAAAGTAAGAGAAATGGCTTCATATGCTTTCTCCTTTTAGTTAATTCTTTTAATTTTCCCGTGCATGAATGGGAAGGAAAATTAATTTCTATATAGTTCTCTCGTTATTCTCAAATAGATGTGCTGTTTTTTTAATTCAAAGTTGACATCGATGTTTTTCACAAAGGACTTCCTGTTGAGTCTTTCCGTTCCTTTCCCTTCAGTTTCATAATTAACAATGTTCGACTGAGTAAAAAAAGTTTGAATTATTTGTTTCCAATGGATCATTTAATTATGCATGCTGTAATTTTTATTAATCATCATTAAACTAATATAACAGCATACATAGTCAAGAATTTATTAAATTAGCTCTTTTTTGATATTATAATAATTTAATTGTACTGATTTGCATTAATAATATTTTGATTGTAATAGATTTAACATATAATATAATGAGAATTAATGTAATTGGTTATTAAGTACGATATAGCATATTAATTACGATATAGCACATTTATCGTGATCAAAATATTGAAATTATTCAAGTCTTACCAATTTTAAAAATTGATTGGTTTTATTTATTTCACTATGTTTCTACAAAATGTTCTACTTTGAAACGGTCTTAACTCACTTAGTATAGAACCTGCAAATTATCATGACGCACGCAAGAAAACTTTTTAGAAAAGTTCGTGATAAATGCCTCATAGTGCTTTTTTTCTTTTTGATGTGATTTCCGTTTACATTGTGAATTTAATTTTCATGTAAAGCAGAAAAAAGAAAAATAATGAAAGACAGACAAAATTAATAAATAATAAAGTATATTACTTAAATAGATATATTATTTATAGTTAGATTTATATTTTATTCTTACAGAGATACAATATGAAATTAAGAATTTATTAATAATCTTTTCATTCTGGTAGATTGATTTATATTTATCTTTCTCAATTGAGATAATTATTGATAATAAATTACTACTACTTTGACAGTATACTAAATACAGTCATACTACTGCTGTTCAAGTGGTACGATTGTATTTATAATCCGACATGTGTTCACGATAAACACATTGATTTTATCTTTACGGTGGCCTACTAAATTAAATGATTCGATTATTATGATGAAGGACGATTGAGAAAAAAAGATAAAAAGAAATATTCTGCAATAAATTGAGACTCGTGGGAATTTTGAAGAAAAGAATTATGGGAAAAGAAAACAGAAAGGTATAAAGAAGATAAAGATAGAAAAAAGAAAATGAGCATAGTTTTATTTTACTTTTTCACAATTTTTCATATATTAATGAAATTGTACACGTGCTAAAAGTGTGCTAAGAATTAAAAGAGATAGAATGAAAGAGGAAAGAAGAACTATGGATGTGATAAGATAGTAGCGTTGTGAGATTGGTGGGTTAGAATCAAGGGTAGTGGTTGAAATAAAGGTTCGAAGTAGGGATACGAGATATGGAAGGGGATGTATTGATTGCGTGCGGTTAGTGCAATGAGAAGAGATCCGACAAAACAGAGAGAGGACAAAATAGAGAAATGATGTAGATCAAAAAATTGAGAAAAAAAGATATGAGAAAGATAACACAATAAAGAGAAATAAAATAATCTTATGTAAACCAAAATTGCGTAATTAATACAATAACAGAAAGAAAACAGGAAATAAGATTTGTTACTGATAATAACATATTATTGATAAAAAGAAGCATAAAAAAGAGAAAAGAGAGGAGGATGAAAATGAATGAGGATAAAACATATGTGAGTGCAGAGAAAGAGGACAAAAAATATTGGTAAAAAAAAATTAATAAATCTATAGAGTGTAAATACTAGAAAAAAGTTTCAAAGAGAATGTAGGAAAAATAGAATATATAATATTGCTGCAGAACACACCACATTAAGAGAATCAAATTACTTGTATAGAAATAAGGATTTGATGCAAGCAGCTTAAAAAATTAGGAAAAGAGATATTTAATTAACATTTCGGTTATATGATTTCATTTTTCATTATATAAAACGATTTAACTTTTGATATATTTGTATTCTATTTTTTCCTTTTCACTTTTTTCTGCTTTTTGGAAAAGATAAAAGAGACGATCATAGAGAGAAGGAAGATGAGAGGAAAAAGAATATAAAGAAAGAAAAGAAAAAGGAAAGAAGAGAAAAAAGAGAGCAAAGGAAGAGAAAAATAGAGGAAATAAGAGAGTAGGGGGAAGATCAATGTTGTTATGTTGCAACTGCCATACGATTATTATTTTCTTTCACTCCGGGAATTGTGTGTAGAAGTCATGGAAGGAAACTTTCACGAAGCTTTTGTCTATGCGAAATGGTACATTAGTCAATGAATATAGGTCGCTTCGTTGCTTACTAGCTAGTATATGAGTCACGGAAGAAGATACACCAGATCGTGGACAGAGCAACTCGACGAACGTCAATAGAGCATTTATTAAATTTCAGCATTTATTAAATTTGTGTAATGCTCTGAAAGATAAAATAATGAATTCTTGACTCGATGATAAATACAGTACATTTGAATAGTCCTCAATATCAATTAGTATAGTTAGTAATTGTCGGTGATTGTCGATGACGACGACAATGAAAACGAGTATCTCTCGATATCGTATTCATCAGACCCTGTTTGCTCTCGATTTGTCATCTCTTCCTATCTTCTTTCTTCATTGCCTCTTTTACCCAAGCAAACACCACCCACTTTTTTCGCAGCGTGTTAACCTTCTCTCATCCTCTGCGACGAGCGGTCTGCCTTATCCGCAGAGGGGGGAGTAGAGTAGAAAGGGATGTGGGGTAGATTGGAAGAACATACTAGAGTGAGATGGGATGCACCTCGCCAGTGATTACGCAACAACCATTGATCTCTTCGATCAGATAGTTAAAATTTCAGGCTTTCTTGAGCTGAAGTTATGTTAGATAGATCATTAGGTGAACTAAAATGTTGTTGTCTGTACATTCGAATGAAAATGATTTGCAGAAGTAAACAGATATATTTTTATTAAATCTTAAAGATATTTGAATATATATATA
>NW_017259205.1:269734-272839 GCF_001594045.1 Atta colombica
AACTAAATATATAGCAATATAATTGTTTTAGAATTAGCCAAGTTCTATTACTTTTCAGTTTTCTTTTCGGTTTATTTTGATACCAATTGAAATACGTAAATAGGAAGAATTTTATCTATCTGATAAATTAATCAGTACTTGAAAAGAATTTCTTAATAAAAAATACATTATCATACATATTAAAAAATACATTACCATATTACTATAAAATATCGCTGAATGATGCAATATATTATTTAAATATATTTAATCAACATACCACATCCATTATAAAAAATAATTAATTATTTTAAGAAATCTTGTTTTATATTATTCTAACTCAACAATAATAAGTAATTACATCATAAATAATGTATACTTTATAACATGTATTTTCAATTAATAGTAATCGGAATGAAGAAAAACATAACAGTAATTTAAAAAATATAGAAAAAAAGCAGAATGAAGAATAATTAGAGGACAACTCAAGAAAATTCATAGCGAAATGAAATAAAAAAAAGTCTAAGTTAAAAATACATTGAAAAGAAAGAAAGTGAAGATACGCTTAAACGGAAGCTCATATGCATGAAAATATGCGCTTGCAGTTACACGCTAGACTTGATGATCAGGACGAACGAAATTTCGGTGAAGACACAGTTTTGTGCAGTGCAGAATGTGGCGTGTGACATGGCATAGCGTGGTATGACAAGGCATGGTCGAACACAGGGATGTGCAATTCCGGATAGGGTGAATAGAAGAGAAAGAGAAGGGTTTGCACGAGAGGGAATGACGGAGATAGCCGAACGTGGGGTGGTGAAAGGAAGAGGACATCCTCGCGCAAGGGGACGCGCGCAGCTTTCTGGCCGCTCCAGTGAGCGAAGTGCGCGCGAGACGAGGAAGAAGGCACGGCGGAAGCGAGTCGGTTCTGTCTTCGATTCGCGATACTCCCCTATGCGTCGTGCTCCCACCACCGACGACCTCTACTACCTCTGACTAGTTACGGAGGAAGAAGAGAGAGAGAGAGAGAGAGAGAGAGAGAGAGAGAGAGAGAGAGAGAGAGAGAGACTCAGAGAGGTGAGAGGCACGGAATGAGAAGCTCGGTAGGCACAGTGATGTGATGACTGATATCTTCAGACGAGTACTCGTTGGCGTAGTGCAAAGGTGAACTGGAGTTGAGAGAACAATAGCTAGAACAGAGTTAGCCTCCCCTTGGAGCTTCTTGCAGCGGCTGTAGATATACGCAAGGGACACGAGCATAAGCGCCATACGACGTGCGCGAGAGGAAGAGCGAGCGGAGCCCGAACCGCGGGTGGACGGACGCACGGACAGATGGACGGACAGACGGGCGGGCGGACGGTGGTGCCAGCGCGCACGAGTGCCAGTTTCGCAGAGAAGTGCGTGCGCGAACGAAGTCGCGGCCTCTCCGGTTGGCGACAGTGCTGAGAGTGCAATTGCTTGAGAATACGAGGTGCAGTGAAGTGAGACTCCGAAAGGCGTTGTCGTCATTCCGAGAGAAGACGCTCTCCTCCTGACGAATTGACGATGATTAATCTGATGAAGCGAGATGGACGGACAGTCCGTTGTACGTCCCATTCCATTTCTCGCAGCTGTCCTCACCATCATCGAACGTCAGTGATCGACAATGATGAAATGTGTCAAGACATCAGCATCAGTTAATCTTGAGAAGCATCCTTCACCTCGCCCCGCTACTCGTTCTCTCGCATCGGAATCTTCTTTCGGAGCAGGGCGCAAGACATGATAAGGGTGGGAAAAACCGAGACGAAAGACTCTCGGTGACTAATTGGAAGAGTGGAAAAGAGAGATCGAATACGGAATAATCAGGAGAAAGAGCGAAAAAGACGAAAAAAGAGAAAGAACGATAAACGATAAAAAAAGAAGAAATAAAAGAAAAGGCTCGAAGAGCCGGGAAGGGAATATACAAAGTCAACAGCAGGAGCAGCAGCCATTTTGGTCATGCATTCTGCGCTGCTGCCGCTAACTACCTGATCATAAGTGATCATTGGTGATCTCGATAATTTAGTGATCCCGTGTAAGATAATATTTTCGTAATATAAAGTGATCCATGATAGAGCGATTGAGGAAAAAAAAAGGATTGCAATGAGAAGAAGTGAACGACTCGAGGAAGTGTGTGTGTAGAAGAAGGAGATAGTGTGAGCAAGAACAAAGAAGAGTGGAGACGAGCGGCGAGGGTGGCGGGGTGGGACCATCGAAGGGTGCGTGTTGTGCGGGGGTGCACCGCTCTCCGGTGGCATGGGGCTCGGGAGGGGGACTCGCCCCCTCTCGTAACCGCCGCGAAGCGCCAAGATTTCCCGCATCGAGTTCATCGAGAAATGGGGGCTGACCCCTGTCCTCAAACCGAGGCAGGACCTACGCCCCCACCGGAATGGTGCGGAGGAACACGGCGACACGAGGTAGGCCGAGCCGAGCGGCCCCATTCAGTAGCGAAAGTCGACATAAGACTAAAATGTGATAAAAATGTTATCGATTATAGATGACAGATCATTTGAATATACATAGCGATAATGATAGCTGGATATATTCTTGTTAGTCGGCATAAACTGTGACTTACGAAATTCTTCAGTTGTGTGTAAAATAAGGTAGTTTAATCTCTTGATTTATATATATATATATATTGAATTACAATTTCTGATAAATAAAATCTTGAAAAAGCTGCTGCACAGTAATACAAGACGTAAGGCTAAACTATGGTGTAATATCGTTAATAGACAGCAGATCATTTAAATATATATAAAGATGGAAAATGAAAATATCCTCTTTCCAATTATCGCTAATAATGATTACCGTAGTGTGCTATGCTAAGTTTAAAAACTATTGAGTTACAAAATATTTGAGTTTTTTAAATTTTTGTGATTCATAAGTATAAATTTCTAATAAAACGCTTGCGATATTAAAATTTAAGTTCTATGCATTCTTAGATCTATAAATTTTATTAATCTGAAAATTATTAAATATTAAAATTTTTGAATTTTGAGATTCTTGGACGTTAGTTGTGATTGTTAATTTGCATGCGAACAATACAGATTCATAAAAGATATAGTGTACACTATATACATGTATATATGTACATATATATATATATATATA
>NW_017259205.1:272939-283300 GCF_001594045.1 Atta colombica
AAAATTTAAATTTTCTGCGTTTCAATTTTCCTTCGACATCGGTACGAACTTTCCAGCAACCCAATATATGTACACACACACACACACACACACGCGCGCGCGCGCGCACACGCGCACACACACACACACACACACGCGCGCGCGCGCACACGCACACACACACACACACACACACACACATATATATGTGTATATATAAAGAAGAGCATTGAAATTTTGTGGCACGCTTGATTCACTATATATAGTTCTGTTATTTTTTTACTTTTGTAATCTTTATCTATTTTTTTTTTAGTTTTATCTCTACAAAAGAGCCCATGTATTCCCTGGAATATCTCGTCCTGCCGTTATATGTAATCATATAATCAATTTATTTTGTTTAACATCAATTTGGACATTATTGATTATTTTAAGAAATAACATAATTTTTATTGAAATTCAAAGTTTATATTCTGAAACGTCCAAGCTTTAAAATAAAATAATTATAAGTAAAATATGTTAATATCTATATAATTATCTAAAATATAAAGTTGCTATTAAGCTGATAATAAACTAAAAGTAGAAACAAACATTTGTAAAGAACTTTGAGAGATCAAAGGATAGATATTGTAAAATAGAATCTTTTGACTGCGTACTTTTTGACTGCATACTATTTATTGCGGCAATGTTAGCATTATATGTTTATACTATTATTAATCTATTATCTAATATATCTAATATTAAGCTTTTGAGCATAAATAATGTTAAAAATAATAAAAACATATTTTCCTCTAAATAAATCCGCAATTTCTTGAAATCATTCATGAATTAATAAAATTAACAGTTTTACTATGATATACGTCTAAAAATCAATCATCGAAACAATAATTTGACGTAAATTTAATCATCGATAGTATTGCGCTTAACTTGTTTTCTATTAATGACAGACTTTAAAATGCATTTTCGAATATTATATATTTGTAATTTGCGAAGAAATTACATATTTAAAAGAGGAATAAAAAGATAAAAAATAGCAACATTTTTCTTGATGATCATTGTGTTTATTTTTGTTTATGGTTCATGATGCAATTTGTACAATTATGCATTTCACAGCTCATTTATTTTAAACATTTTTCTTTAGAAAAAAGTCAAAAGAGAACGAACAAATGATCAATGAGCTGATCTAATAATAAACTGAACAATTATATGTTCGATAATCGCTTGCGTGTTTTTGTCTTTTTTCCTCTGCACGTTTTGATTTATAAATAATTATTTAGGATTTAATTCTTTCTTATATATGGATCCATAATTTTTTAAATAAGAAATATTAAAACAGTTTGAATGGCAAAAATGAAAATAACATATAATAATTGTTATTTTAAGAAACAAATTATATGATGGCTTCTGATTTTTAATTAAGAAAGAAATGTCTAGATCGAACATAAAATTGAAGATAAAATGCTAGCACTCTAGCGGAACTTAGCAGAAGAAAATAATATAAAAAAGTAAATGAAAACATGATGTTTAATGATAATTTACATGTTGAGTATTTACATAGAGGCAAGGAGGTTAAATATCGAGATGTTAAACTCACTACTAAAAATACATTCTCATTTCTGACTAGCAGCTATTTTTAGGACAAGAGTAAAGCATTTCTCTTTTGCCGAGGATTCCTGTGGAATGCGTAGCTATGATTCCTTTCACACGATTCATTGCTGTGATAACGAATTCTTTCGAGTTGTTAAAAAAGCATGTTTAAGGAGAGGTTTATATCTTTTCCGTTTGAATTGATACGAATACAAATACATATTCAAGAAATTTATTAAGAAAACTAACTATGTATAATAACAATGGAAATATGCATTTAAGAAATCGATAGCTTCTGAAGAAATAAATAAAAAGTATATATCTAAATGTATATTTAAATTGTATTTTCTATTTATTTGTATTTTCTATTTATTCGTTTTATGCGTGTACAACTTTTTTTACGTGCGTACGTGAATTCGTCTATATGTACACAAAAATGCACCCTTCGCGTAAATATGTTATATGCGTACATACGCGAGGGCGTCTGTACTCAAGCGTTTGCATAATATGACATTCTTGTTCAAAGTATTGTATGCTTATATGTACAAAATATTATACATGATTGTTTTTGTTATAAGTTGTATTCAAAACTTACTTTATGTTTTTATAAATATATTTTATAAATATATTTATATGATTGGATTTTGTTGAAACATTAAACTAATTTCATAGATGATTAAAAACTGAACATTTTAATTTAAGGAGACAGTTTTTGATTATTAAATTATTGTACAAGAAAGAATTATGAAAATTCAGAGTATTATACTTGACCTAAATGTGCAAAATTATAATACAATATTTTAAATTGCATTTTCACCGAATGAATCTTTCAATTTTATTCTCTGATATTTGCTTTTTTCGCATCTCTTCGTTTTATATAACTTCATAAAGATCATCAAGGGCTGCCGCACCACTCCGCAATGGTTCCTCTTATTCAGAGCACTCAATGCAGTGGAAAAATGTGATACATTAAGAAGCAAAAAGTAGCAAGAGATAGCTTCTTGACAAACTTCTAAATTAATGACGAAATCAGAACCTACACATGACTGAGACACGCACAACACAACGAGTATATAATTAACTTAACAAATCAAAATAATCGAATATATGCATTTTTTATTAAAATTTTTTTTTATTGAAATATTTTAATATAAATTTTAATAATGTATCTTTTAAATTTTATATGTCTTGATTTTATTATAAATACGTAAATTTTTCAAAAAATTTTTTATCATGTTAATTTACTATTTTGATAATGATAATAAATATATTGACTATTTTTTAATTTACATATAATTTTTAGTTTGTATATAATTTTTTGTATAAAAAGCGATTATTCTTATGTAAAATAATTTTACATAATAATAATATTTATATAAATTAATTTTTTTAATTTTCGTCTGATTAATTTTACATTTTGATAATGCAAAAGTTGTACTTCCAGAAAGAAAATAATTTTATTATATTTGTGAAGAAGCTATATCATATTAAAAAGAAAACTTAGAATTGGATTATATCTTTTTTAAAGATCATATTATACAATTTTCTCCTCGAAGATTTGTATGCAGTTAGCTTTTTGTCTTTTTCGCTGTCTTTTCTTTTAATATGGATCAGCTTGATTATGCCGAGACATGAATGGTCGCATAAAAATAGGAAGAACTGCTTCATGTAGATAAAGTTGCAAATAAAGGGAAGTGAAAAGCAAAAGAGCTCAATAAATTTTTTTTTCTATTTCGTCATTTTTTGATGAGGAGAAAATTGTAATGCAAAGGATAATAGCCATACTTGATATAGATTAAATGATTTTATTAAATTTTAAATGACAGATAGATTTTTGTAAACAGAAAATAATATTTTATTAGATGACACGTACAAATTATCGTTTCTATGTTACAATTTAGCAATTGTAGATTGAGCAATATGTTTTCTTTAAAATATTTTTTCATTGAAAATGTTACCAGAAATTATAAATACCAATAAGTTTCATGAAAAAAAATTTCGTTCACAAATTACAACTAAATCATGTTTTTTATTAACTATATATTCAAGTATATGTACTCTCTAGATTGTATGATAATCACAAATTATAAGAATTGATACTTTTTTTTCTCGCTAATTGAGTACCACAACTTGTTATTTTTTTCCACTTTTTTTCTTTCATTTTTTTTAATTATTTTTTCGGGATATACTCAGATAGCATATTAAATAAATGGGATCAATTCTCAAAATTACTAGATTAGGATCATGTCATTACAAGTCTTTTATACTTGTTTTCTGATAGGAGCCAATTATCTGTAATAAGTATTAACTCTTTTATCGTTCGATATTAATAGATACTGGATTATGTATATTTAAATTGAGAAAAAGTTTAAGAAGAAATTTTGCAAAACATTTTACAATAAATAATATGAAATATTTACATTAAACAATATGAATGAATTTCATTAAAGAGTCGGCTAATAGAACATATGGAATAAATAAATGAATCTGAAAAAAAAAATTTAATATCTATTATTGCTATTTAATATATGAAAAATTGAAGAAAATTTTAAAATTTGTTGGAAGGTATCTTCCGTCAAACTTTTTGTATACGAAACATTTTATAATGATTTAATATTCATCGTAATTATGATAGGCGGAATAATTTATGCATGTAATAGTCTACGCATTATGCTTAGTTGTCGAAATGATATAATGCACGTCATATATTTTACTTTAATTTTTCGAATTATAATCTGAGTTCTGTTTTAATTGGGATGTAGGTAATTGCATATAACATCGTGCGTATAAAATATACCATATTTTAATATTAAAAACTGAACAGTATCACTGCAATGCTTTGTATAGAAACATTATAATTATTTTTTATTTTACTCTTTTAGCAGTTATAATCATTTTACGTTATGCTATTTTTAATGAATATTCAGTATTATTAAAATAATTATTATGAAAAGCTCCTTTTTTATCGATTTTTTAAAATTTCATATAATTGAAATATCATAAGCACGTTTATTTACACGTGAAATTCTTCTTCATGGCGGCACGTGCCATCGGTAGTTATCGCGTAGGATTGCATAGTGGCTATTTCCGCCACTACGTTGCGCTATTTCTATCACGCTCCGGGGGGTACATGGACTTCAAAATTGATGTTTGTCCTCGTCGCATCGGCTTTCCATTGACGCCCCAAAATAAATCGCCAATCGACGTAACCCCCTGCCAGATATATCGACTGGATGCATCTTCGCTTCTAAATCGGGGATTCGTAAAATAATGCCAAATAGCCGTGGGCGACTTTTACATCTTATACAAGTGGTTTATTCAATCTTTTATGATCAATCTTAAAAACGCTAAACTGAGATATTTCAATAATTTCAACTGGATCAAATTCTTCTGTTTAATTTTTTTCATAATTATTCCATAGCTCAATTTCAATTCTTCATCTCGTCTGTTCTCTTCGTGATATTAAAATTTGACAGAAGTTTTTGTTTATTTAATATTATTTTTATTGCTTATCTGATATCAAATATAATATTTTTAGATATATTTTCAATATTATCATAAAGCTTTAATTTAATGAAGCCTTTTCAGACAAATTATACATCATCTTCAACATATTATCAATGATTAAAAATTTGTTTATTACACAGAAAGAATGTTGCTCAAATATCTAAAAATAGAAAGAAAAAAATCTGGATTTAGCTAAATACAGGTCTAAAAATAATTTTGCTAGACCACAAAAATAATTATTCCAGTATAATATACAAAATAATTATATAGGCTACTCAAGTATGATGAATGTTGCAAAAAAATTTTGACATTCTAACAATTTGAGCGTCTTACATAATTATTTGATGGTACAATAAAATTATTTTCAGATCTGTTTTTAGCTAAAACAAATATTTTAGTGAAACTGTTCTTTTCTGTAACAGCGAAATTGCTATAGAAGAGTGTTTATCCAGATGAATAAATTTTTATGAGATGACAGTTTCTTTATGAGAATGTTTGGTCAAACTAAATTTTGAAACTCTTAAAAGAATGACTATTTTTTTATTCATTTCCAAAAAAGATGCTACTTGACTCATGCGTGATGAGTTATTTCATTACATTTGCTATTTGATTACATTTGATCATACTATAACATTTTATTCATTTATATGATTTAATTGAGTTTAAGAAGAAATTTTTATTTATATATTTAAGATGGATAGAGGCTAACTTAACTCAATGTATTATTTTATTTCTGATATACTATTTTCAAAGTTGTTTGATATTTTTGAAGACATTCAATTCTATTGTTTCAATCGTTTAATAATTAATTATACGCTTGGCAACATACTGACATAATTCCCGATTGTCGCTTCGACAATCATCCAAATTGTATATTTTCCATCTGTTTGACTATCACCAGAATCGACGCGCATTCATCGATTGCTTGATATACTTCTAATGTCAATATATATACATCAATTTCAATTGAGATTGTTAATAAGTAGGCTTTATACGCAGAATATATATTGTAGATTATAGATATGCATGGTGTGTTTCTATTTTTATTTGACCATTAGAATCATCAACTATAGCAGCTTAGACATGTATACCAGGCGTTTATGAAATATCTATTAATAAGACAGCCTGTGCGGACCACTTTCTGGTAAACTGAAAGTGAACTTACCTAATGTAAAGACTACAACATTTACGATGACATAGTTAATTAAGAATCAACAGAAAGTTTGGTGAATTTCTACAATTAAATCTAATCTACAATGTACAACACATGTTTCAATCTATAATTTTAATCTATAATCTCTAACATAAAATACATTTTATTAATATAAAAATTTTAATAAATTTTAATTTAATAAATTATTTTTGTGTTAGTCTTGGAATTAGTCTTGGAATGGTTTTGTATGCACTACACAAATTTTATTAGATTATATTTCTATAGATCAACGTATGAATTTTTCTTTCTAATATAGCATAATGTAGTCATTTTTATGAGAGAATCTCTGATCTATGAAGCTACGTCATGCTTATGTCAGGTATACTGAAAAAAACGGCGCATTATAACTTCTTGAATGTGCTGTTAGAGAGTTATTAACGACATTATGATTATGATTATTATAGATCGCTGCCGAAACTCAGCAGCCAGGACGAAGACGGGACGAACCCCCACACCCAATATACAGGCGTCACACACTTCGAACCCATACCGCACGATCATGATTTCTGCGAAAGGGTCGTCATCAACGTAAGTGAGAATTTTGTTATTTAATCATTTTAATTGTTTTGCATTATCTTAGTTTGATAAACTGCTTCCAGAATAATAAACAGTCAAAAGATCTTTCCAATGATATATCTCACAGCGTTTCATCATTAAAAAAAAATATTCCTTACAGTATAATATTTTTATTTTGTATCAGGTTAAAGAATTCTTAAGAGACATGTTAAAAACTTTTGGCTCTTTATAACCTTTGGCGCCACTGATTCTTGGATTGAAAAATGTTCGACTCCAAATGCCAAAAAAGTTTCGTCTTTACGGAGTCTTGGCACCACGGATCTTTAATATCGCGAATTCTTGATGCCATAAATCCTAGATTCGACGGTTCTCAAGGCAAAGGCAGTAAAATATACTACTGATCTCATATGTAAATATAATTCCATTTTAATATTGTTCTTTAATTTATTTTTTTCTCATTGTTTCTATAACAAGTTTCTTTTCTCACTATAATCGGAATTATCGCGTATTTTTATTACGTAGGTAATTCCAGTCCGGTTCGACATTCACACGCTTTCTTTTTTTTTTTTTTTTTTGACGAAGTGAGATTATCTCAAGACAGCGACCTACAGAACTGCGTTTTGGCGGCCATCCAAGTTCGTCTTGGAATCGGAGGCGATATAGCATCAAGGTTATATGTGTGAACGGAATTATCTGTCCTCGCGGATGACACGACTGCATTGCGCCAATTACAGCAATCGATTCAATCGATGCATTTTACTTATTTTTTTTCTTTTTTTCTTCTTACCTCACGGAAACTGAGCACGAAAACTCGACAGAGGTCAAAGCACGTCGCATGACGCGTAGGTGAAGCGTGTGGGTGTAGGAATCGGCGTGCAACGTACACTAATATAATATAACATGCTTTTCTTTTCAGTCTCAATTAAAAGCAGAATATTAAAAACGTTAAAGTACAATTAAACATTATCTAAATAAATCTTTTTTATAATGATCTTTTGATTTATTTTTAAAAGAAACATTGTTCCTTTATAACGAATGGGCAATGCATTATATTATCTTCTTTATACTCGTTGATTTTTGAGCGTAATTTTATTCAAGAAATAGATTCATACGGAGCGAAAATGTTTTGTTGCTAGATTTACATTTTGCTGCCTTTACTTTTTTTTCGTTTCCTCTCTTTGTTTTCATTTTATCAAAAATATTTTTATTTTTTTCAAATCATCAAGTGTGAATTCGATTCTCCAAGAGTGAGTGACTTAATTGACTCGCTATTGTTGAATAAAAAAATTTTTGAAATTTTTATATATTCTTTGTTAATAATCAACAAATTGATTACTTATTCAATTAAAAATCACAACATTTTATGCTTAGAAATAGAAGAGAAATTAATTATTTTTCTTCAAATTAATATACTTATTGTAAGATGATTGTAATCCAGTTAAATACGGTTTTCAATTAGTTATTTTATTTATATATATTTCATTCTTTAATTTATAACTTAGTTGTTTAGATACATATTTTTATTTTCGCAATATCATTTACACAATTTCTTAGTAATAGAGTTTGTTAATTCAAGAGTTTAAAAATATCATTTTAAATTACATATTTTTAGCTTCAAATTCAACGTAACAAATATTTAATTCTATAGTTTTTAAAAATAATAATGTTATAATTGTATAAATTTTTTATTATATCTTATTTGTTATATAATTAATTCTCGATTTGATCACTAAAGGTATCTTATATATACACACACTCACACACACATACACACACACACACACACACACACATACATATAATTATTAAAAAAGTTTTTTATATAAATAAATAATCTATATAATAGTCATATATATAGCAGTCTGAAAATTTTAAAGGAAGATTCTCAACATTAAAAACAAAATATATAGATTCCTTCAAAATCTTGAAAATTTTCCTTTAAAATTGTTAAGCGCTACTCAATATAAGTTAACAATGTTAAATAGATGGTCCACTCACGACCAATATGACAATAATATATAATCTCTTTGTGAAACGAGCAGCCCCCGACAATCACCTCCGTTCCAATTAACTACTTGAACGGTGCGCCCCGCCCAGCGTGGCGCCATCGTACTAATAATCAATTATTGCAATCGACAGGTGAGCGGACTACGGTTTGAAACACAGCTGCGTACGCTGAACCAATTTCCGGACACGCTGCTCGGCGATCCGTCACGACGGCTCCGATACTTCGATCCACTGCGCAACGAATACTTTTTCGATCGAAATCGACCTTCCTTCGATGCCATACTCTATTACTATCAGAGCGGCGGCCGTCTACGCCGCCCGGTCAACGTCCCGCTCGATGTCTTCTCCGAAGAAATCAAGTTCTATGAGCTGGGCGAGATGGCTACCAACAAGTTTAGGTACAAACACAACTATCGGTTCATAATGTAATCTAGTTATTAAAACAAATAAAGTTAATGTAAATGTCAGCTTTCTTTTAATTCTATTACATAAATTCTTGATCCACAGACATCTTTGTTTCTTAGAAACATTACAAATCTTTGTATCTACGGTTTTCCTTAAAAAACACATTACACTCAATATCTTTTGCTTTGATATATATAAAATTTTTTTAGGAATTTGAAATAGATTTGTTTTTAAACATTTCTCATGAGATAAATTTGTGATTTCACTTGTCGTTAATTCTTCTAACTAGATTTGGTATCCAAAACATCTTGATTTTGAAGAACCATAATTCTTAAAGAAAACTTTTAAATATTGTGTATCAAATACAAATATGAGTATAGTCTATAAAATATTTATTATAATAGAAATAATCGGTATCGTAATATTAATGAAACGATAATCAATCAAACAGGGAGGACGAGGGTTTCATCAAGGAGGAAGAGAAACCGTTGCCATCACACGAGTTTCAGAGAAAAGTCTGGCTCTTGTTCGAATATCCGGAAAGCTCGCAGGGTGCCCGGGTGGTCGCTATAATCTCTGTGTTCGTGATCCTCTTGTCGATCGTGATCTTCTGCCTGGAGACGTTACCCGAGTTCAAACACTACAAGGTCTTCAACACGACGACGAATGGCACGAAAATTGAGGAGGACGAAGTGCCGGACATCACGGACCCGTTCTTCCTAATAGAGACTATCTGTATTATCTGGTTCACATTCGAGTTAACAGTGCGCTTCCTCGCCTGCCCAAATAAATTCAACTTCTTCCGTGACGTAATGAACATCATCGATATCATCGCGATCATTCCATATTTCATCACCCTCGCCACGGTAGTGGCTGAGGAGGAGGACACACTAAATTTACCCAAGGCACCGGTAAGCCCGCAAGACAAAAGTACGAACCAGGCGATGTCCTTGGCGATACTCAGGGTGATCAGGCTGGTCCGAGTGTTTCGGATATTCAAGTTATCTAGACACAGTAAAGGCCTTCAGATTCTCGGGCGGACTCTCAAGGCCTCCATGAGGGAACTCGGGTTGCTCATCTTTTTCCTTTTTATCGGTGAGTTTGATAATGTTCTTTAAATGATTTTATATATATATATATATTTTATATA
>NW_017259205.1:283435-285515 GCF_001594045.1 Atta colombica
ACACACACACACACACACACACACACACACGCGCGCGCGCGCGCGCGCGCGCGCACTCACGCACGCACACACATACTGATAAGAATGAAAATTAAAGATTTATTATTTAATTTTATATGAATTAATTAATTTTATATGAATTAAACTTACAAAATCTACAAATAATATCTTGAGTATTGCTAATATATGATATTATATTATAAATATATTTTTCTGAATTCGATTTACAGATATATTATAGCGATACACGAGTCTCTTTGTAACTTCATTAATTATATTACTTATTAAAAATGTATCAAGAAAAATTTTATTATATATGCGCATGGAATATAATTTTAATAACATTTAAATTGCATTGTTATATATCATATATAAGACTTACACAGTTAATAAGAAGATTAATTAAGTTAAGTACGACAAATTTAGGAAGAATAAAAAAGAGAAAAAAGAGGAAAGGAAGTAGAAAGAAAAGAAATAAAAGGAAAAAAATAGGGAAGAAGGAAAGAGAGAAAATATTTTTGAAAAATAAAACTACATTTTATAAAAATCAGAATATGATCAAGCTTTTGTTATTACATTATTGTTTCGGAACTTTTGATTCTTTGTAATCGTTTCTGCACGAATGCTCATTATCGTCAAAAGGAATGAGTAAATGAAATTTATAATCGTTCGTTTACAATTTAGAAACTTTCAAAGGTCTCACACACACACACACACACACACACACACACACACACACACACACACACACACACAAAATGCTTCAGTGTTACAGGGAAAAGCTTCCTGTTATTAAATGTGTTATACTAATATATAAAAAGACAATAAAATTGTACAAGATTTCTAGTAATGTTTTCTTTGCTATCGACAGACGAGTAGATTCTCAATAAAAAATCATTTGACACATTTTTAATTGAAAATAAATCAGAAATTGATTGAAAGGCAATCAGTTGATTCTAGTTCTAGAATATGGACATTCTAGGTCCAAGTGTTTCAGGTGTGATCATGAAATCATCCAGATTGAATGATTCTAATAACTGAGCCATGTACTTACAACGTACATCATGTGGAC
Organism: Atta colombica; assembly: GCF_001594045.1. NCBI lineage: Eukaryota > Metazoa > Arthropoda > Insecta > Hymenoptera > Formicidae > Atta > Atta colombica. The sequence continues at coordinate 284,508 of NW_017259205.1, forward strand.
GGTCCAGGTGCGATCAACCGATTACATAAATGGGTCTATAAATAATTCTATTTAATCCTGGGATACACGTATGTCACATGGACAATTCCAGGTGCGATCAGGAAGACGAACAGATCGGACGATCTCAGTAGTCGGATCTTCGCGTCCGCGAGACCGATGTATACGACGCGAGTGGACGATGACGTATACCGTCCTGACACGTGCCTTCCTCTTGTGTGCGTTGCAGGTGTGGTGCTGTTCTCGTCGACAGTCTACTTCGCGGAGGCCGGCACGCAGGACAGCTTCTTCAAATCAATACCGGACGCGTTTTGGTGGGCGGTGGTCACAATGACGACCGTGGGCTACGGCGACATGAGGTACAGAGCCACCGGGGGCGTTAAACCCACTGAACCGGTGTTTTCTTCCTTGCATTGCAGGTGTGGTGCTATTCTCGTCGGCGGTATACTTCGCGGAGGCCGGCTCCGAGAATTCATACTTCAAGTCCATTCCGGACGCGTTCTGGTGGGCCGTTGTCACGATGACGACCGTGGGCTATGGTGACATGACGTATGATGTACTCACTTTCATTTAAGACTTTAGTTAATGCCCGCAAAAAAACGATGACCGTTTAGGTCATTGAGAGAAGGAGAGAGAGAAAGAGAGAGGAGAGAGAGAGAGAGAGAGAGAGAGAGAGAGAGAGAGAGAGAGAGAGAGAGAGATTGGGGCAGGAAATAGAATTGGAAGGGAGGAAGGGGAAAAAATAAGAGAGAAAAGACGAAAAAAAATTAAAAGGAGAAAAAAATTGGAAAAAGAAGGAGAGAGAAAAAAGAAAAAAAGAGATGAAGAAGGGAAAAAAGAGTGAGAGAATAAGAGAAAAAGCATATCAAAACGAGAAAGAGAAATTTAGGAAAAAGGAAAAAAAATGAGAAAAGGAGAAGGAAGAAGGAGATTAAAGAGAAAAAAACTTAAAGGGTTGGAGGGAGGGAAAGAGAGCGAGAGTGAGAGCGAGCGAGCGAGCGAGCGAACGAA
>NW_017259205.1:285615-296108 GCF_001594045.1 Atta colombica
CGCAGTTCCTCGACTTTTTTGGTCACTCAACATTTTTTGAGATTGCACCAACACTGACTAAGAGTTTAATAATAAGATTATTTGGAAAATTGCGAACTCTTTAAATAAATTAATAAATCAAATAAATATACAATAGTTGGTACGCAATATGAATATTATTAATATTACGCAATAATTATTGAATTTTATTCTATAACTCAGATTAGTCAAGATTGTTGGCGCAATGATTTTTACCTTTTTTTTTGATTGGCACGCGTTTCTCGAAGCACGCTTTTATTATTCTACGATCATATATTTTCTTGTTTATTTGAAATTTGTAATGATGGACAATATAATATTTAACGCGAAATTTTGATAAGTAAATTTTGATAAGTAATTTTTTTGTTTTATACAGAAAAATAATTTTACATAAAAATTTTAATTAATCTAACTGTGCGTTCACGATAATGTAAATTTGCAAAATGTAAATTTATTTAATTGGGAATCTCTAATTTGATAATTATATTGGATTGTCCGGAAAGTTTCTGCCAACTAACCTATATAATTTAATAAATGTATACTAAAATTTAAATCTTCTGCGTTTCAATTTTCCTTCAAAGTTCGGCACGAATTTTCCGGACAACTCAATATAATGATATATTAGGTGTAGTAAAAAGAAATCCATTATTTTTGCATGAAATTGAATGGAAAAATAATGGATTTCTTTTTACTACACTTAATATTATAATACCGTTATAATTCCATATAAACAGCTTAATCATGCCATATAATTGTATATAATACCATTATATGATTAAGTTATTTATATAGAATATTTCAGGATAATGATTAAAGTTTTTACATATAAGTATCAATTATTTTTTTATTGAACTGAATAAAATTGATAAACTTTTCCAATTCCTTTTGATCTTTTATTGACGCACTTATTAATTACAAAACTAATATTTTTTTTATGTTTTACATCTTTATATTAAAATTCAAAGCTTTTTACTAGAATCTTTGAAATATTTTAGGTTTTTTTATCATATTTCATAAGCATTATTCTTATTAAATTTAATAGAGCACTTTCTATGAAATTCATATTATTATATTGCTCAATCATGATCAGAAGACTTCAAATATCGCGAATAAAAACTGCTACTTATTATGTCATTTTCTAATTATGCAACCTATAATTATATGTTTCCATAATATTTTAATAAATAGATTACATTTCATTTCATTCATTTCATAATATTTTTATTTTTGATTATTTACGTTTTTTTATATTTATATTATGCAAAAAAATCAAACTTTTCTTAAAAATTAATTTATTCTAAATTCATATAAATCGTATCTCTCATTAAAACATACTATATACATCCGTGAATTTTCTAGAGCTATTATTGTAGTAGCTTTCTCGGCACTTCGCGCAAATGTATGAATGTATAAAATTAGTGTAGCTCAGATCACATCATCAACACCAATTTCGACGCTCATAAAGATGCCCATTATTTCTCTTGAGCATTATACATTTCGCTATTTGCTCAAACGTGGTTTTTAAGAATTATATCATATAGATTGAGAAAAATATCACCGATATCTTATTTGATGTTAAAATCATAATAAAATTTATTTAAATTGTACATTTTATAAATTTTAAAATATCTGTTGTATTCGATAAATAAAATAGTATTAAATATTATTTTTAGATTTAAAAAAAAGACAAAATTTTAATTAATTCTGTTATTTTTATTCTTTGATAATTGAATGAAATCTTTGGTAATTCTTGATTTTCCTCTCTTGAAAAGAATTTTTGATGTAATAAATCTAGAAGGCCTTTTGAGTAATTGCTTTTCGTAAATTAAGTATCCTCAGACGCTTTGTGTCCGGAGCGATCGTTCCGGAGCGAAAAATGCAGAGATTTGAAATCATATACTGTTACACTCTTGTCATCAACGAAATATTATTAAAGACCAACATTCTTACGGAGTTTATGTTGAAATTAAAATAATTAAGAGTAAAAGAAACTGACAATATAGTTTAATTTTACGAGTTTTATTAGTTTCGTAGAGACGCATACATATATTTCGAATATATTTCGAATTCAACGATACTTTTATTTAAAACTGTGATTTTAATATTATCGTCCAAGTTGATCAATAGAGATGATAACAATAGAAAAAAATTGTAATTTTGCGACAATATATAAGATATTATAGCATTATGTTTACCTATTTATGGTACTCATTTATATAATAAAAAAAATCAATTTAATAATGTATTAGCCAAATATTTATTATGTTAATAATCGAAAATTTATATTAATCGTCGATAATGTCAGCGTTCTTCAATTACTCTTGAGGCCCTTTTTGTAAGGATGAAAATTTTTGTCAGAGTTGACGGTCTCTAATATGTAGTATCTCGTCGGTGTTCTTCTTGCGTCATCGATCGATGCACACCCGCGAAATGCGCGCGACCGCGAAGTATCCGCAGCTATTCTACTTCCGATGACTTTCGTGACGCAATTTAATGAACCCGCACTATAAATGACCAATATTGTTTGTAAGATTATGATATTTGTTCATTGTACATTGTTAGTTGTTATCCAGTAGAACCATAACGCTGAGTATTAACGATTAATAAATAATAAGATTTCATAATAAAAGATTTCATCTTGAAATATGTATGTATAGATTTACAAATTAATAAAAAAAATGAAATTGTTCTATTAAAGAAAAGAAATAATAAAAAACAAAGAATGCACGGAAAAAATTTATATGTTAATATTACAATTCTTACTGATTAATTTCGTTATTAAGATAAAAAAAATATCAAGGTATGATCACGCGTGACCTGTGATTCTTTTTTATTTATTATTTTTCAAGTGATTTGATAACACAGTCAATAGTGATCTATTTTGAGCAAAAGCGAATGTTGTTTGCCTATTAAATGATCGCAGAATAACATCAACCCGCATGGCTCACGCATGATATTATTTATCACGTGGAAGTTTTTGGATAGCGAAGTATAATCATCAGGGAAGATCTGTTGAGCAAAAAAAGTCGACTCGTCTTCAAACATTCTTCAAACAAACCCTAATAAATATATAAATTTTAACTTCATTTCTTTTTAATTTTCACTTACAATTAGATAGATTTCTAAGTGAAATAGAAAGTAATTACATTATCTCGATACGTCGAAATGATGAAGAATGTGTCTCTACATTATATCATTACATTATATCTCTGTATATCATTTGATCGACGAACAGAAAAAGATTATCATTTGTGATCATGTGATTTCTGACCAGCGAATTGATCAAGTCACACTTTTCTTAACTTAATTATTTACAGAGATAATTTTTAATTATTCAGACTTTTGATTTTATTCAAATTCATTCGCATTTTATTCAATTTCTTTTTCGATAATTTGATTCTTCTTTGGTGTGATATGAAATAAGAGTTTTCTGAATTTTCTAATTTTACAAAATTTTGTTTATAAAAAGAATCTAAGGCACGCGTTCTTGTTTGACGATTGCCCAGCATGCGATTGTCAGAACTATTATTATTACAATAATCATTCTATTACCATTATATCGTTATATTTTAAATGTTATTTTCTTGCTCAACCTCATTTTTCCACATGACTATGCCATTTCTATTAATATAATCATATTAATCATTACATTATGAAGATCCCTAGCATAATACATCTTATGAGTCTAAATGTCTTTTTTGGAACTAATATAATATCTATTTTAATTATTTATTGCAGGGTTGGCAAAGTTAATATCTCATAAAAATAAATCGTTACTGTTACCGTTCTTTTTCCTAAAAAAAATAACTCGTTCCCGTTATAGTTATTGATTTGTAAAAATAACTCGTTATCGTTATTCAAAATATAACGAGTTGTTACTTTTTTTTCTTGATATTAATAGAATATTATATGCAGATTTTTGCAGTAAATATAAAAAGGATGTCAAAATTCTATTTTTTAATAGAGGAATAAAGCTAAAAAAATATGCCTTTAGTAAACATTGTGCGTTATTTTCATGAATGAAATAGATGAAACAGATGCTGTCATATCACATAATATATACTGCATTTTTTGTAATTTTTATACTTAAATAAATTTATTTTTCGTATAATAAATTTATTACTGTTAATAAGATAGAGTAGACTTTAAATTATACATTTAACACATAACTCTTAATACATATATAATTTTCTTTTACTGTAAAAGACTACATAATGGGTCGTTTATGTGTGAATTAATTTCCATAATTTTTGTAAATATACAAAAATTATGAATAGATTCCTATTGTATATTTTAACATCTTTAAAAAACATTTATGAAATTGTATTTAAAAAGAAAGAGTTAAAGATAGAAAGAATTATTTAGCCAGATGCAATATTTCGAAGAAAAGAAACAAGATATGAATGACTTATCGTGAATACTCTAAGGGTAAAATAATACTATAATAAAAAAATAGTATTGTTCGTAATCTGCATTATATACATACATTTAATTTATGAGATGTGACACAGAAAAAATTTTATTTTAAGAAATTATACTGTAAAGATTGTATCATATAATTTTTTTTCCACAAGGATATTTATTGGCGTAAAATCTCATCACATGCTATACATAGAGAGTTAGTTTATACATGAACTGTGAATACAACGAAAAAAAAGCGTCGTGATCGCATGATTTAGACAGCCAATCAGACTGTTAATGTTTCATCTCTGTTTTCTAGGGCTATAATTATAACTAAATTTTTACGTAGTTAGAAATAAAATAAGTAATGAAATCATTACCGTTACTTCAAAAATGTAATTGCGTTACCATGAACATTACTCAAAAAAACATATAACATTCATTATCGAAAAAAGTAACTTGTAATGTTACAAATAACGCGTTACTTGCCAACCCTGATTTATTGTTAATATACAGATGCTGGCGAATTGTTTTGTATCTTCATGAATTTGTTATATCAAATATTAATGAATTCATAATAATTAATTGACAAGAATCATGAATTTGTCCTTTTGATCTAATCAATCATCAGCAGAAATTAATCATATTGTTTAACTTTTAATTGTATAGAACATACGCTATATGTATATGTATGTACGTATATGAGATATTGAACAATATAATTGATTAATACAATTTTTGCAATATATATTAAACATTCAAATGATTTCGAAGTATTGAGCTATTTTTATTCTGTTCTAATAAAGATCATAATTTTTCATGCTTCTTCGATACACAACGAGTCATTGTTCTTTTGTGAACATCAATAAAAGAGAAGATAATCAATAAAAGAGAAGATGTGTTGTTCTTCTTTAAAAACTCAAAGCATCGATTCAGTCAAGTTCCATTCTGTGCTCATGTGCATCATTGGTATATCGAATTGTTCTGACTTTATTGCGATCAAATGTAGCCGAATAAATTGACCGATCAGAGTCAATGTATAAATTTTAAAACTCAATCTACATAGCACACAGAACGTCGATTGCAGGTTGCAAGCTTGTTGTTTTTGATTGTCGAAACAAACTTGCAACCTATGACCTGCGTTCTGCTATGTAGCTCGAGCTTCATGGAATATAAAATAATATCAGTTAGCGTTAGTTATTTCCAGTGGACTAATAACATAATATTCTTTTTCTAAGGAATTGTGGTACATTATGAAGAGATCATTTTGACGAGTCCTTACATTAGTTTTTTAGTCTAGTCTAGGCTGCTCGCTTATACTAAATGCATCATGCTATGTTTGTATACGGTCGAAAATTTATGGGATCGTATAACATTGGCAGAATGCAAAATCGAAGGTGTAAGCTGTCAAAATATTCCATGTCAAAATATTACTATTGTAAAAGAGATGATTCTTTGTAATACAATTTTATTAATAAGATGAAATGTGTATGTATACAAGTGAATTGTTTGAATATATGTATAATAGATATAATTGATACGCAATATTTTTTACGGCATATGTCTACTTTATTTAACATTCTGCCAATGCACGCGGATTGTCATGTAACTACTGCCACCAGTACCGTATAAGTAGCGTCACACTAAACACGGCAGACTCACACAAAGATAGAAACACCACACCTAGCACCAAGCCAAATTTTGTGATCATAATCCCAAGCTGCATTATAAAGCCCGATCTACAAAGCACGCAGAACGCGAGTCGCGAATCGCAAGTTTTTTGCGACAGTCAATCTGATATGTTAATTTTAAAATTGACGCATCAGATTGGCTGTAGATCGAGCTTAATACATCGCACTATACGCATGATATTTGATAAGATATTTCTCCCCGTTTTGTTGCAGGCCCGTCGGGGTTTGGGGAAAAATTGTGGGCTCGTTGTGTGCAATCGCCGGTGTTTTGACGATTGCTCTACCCGTTCCCGTAATTGTTTCCAATTTCAATTACTTTTATCATCGTGAGACTGACCAGGAAGAGATGCAATCACAGAATTTCAATCATGTTACTAGTTGCCCGTATCTTCCTGGCACCTTAGGTACGTCCTATTATCTTCAGGATATGCAAATTTATTGTTATTAAGTTTCTATCGTGATTAAGAATTATTTAAAAAAGGTTATTTTTTTTATAATGGGTGCGTTCAGAATGACAACCGTTCTAAGCTCAGTGAACGGTTCTGAGTGCATCCAATAAAAAAAGTAAATTAGTAAACAAGAATTCAAGATAGGGGCAGACAAAAATAATTGATAAATCAATGTTCGAGTGCATTTTTTTGTGAAAAATTGATCAAGTAGCTAGTGTTTTTGGATTCTTAGTGTTTTTAAATTAAATTTCTCTCAATGAATCTTGAATTGTTACTTAAAAAATGTAAAAAAAGGAATAATCGATTTTCTTGATTCTTGAAGGAATTCTTAAAGTTCTAGATGTACCAAAATAGCACAAAGGTCTTCCATTTTTTACTTACTAACCATATCCTATATCAATACTAAGTGCTTATTGAATTATAGACAATTAGATCGAAATAGGCCAAAATAGGAAAATTGGCGGCATTTCGACTTAGATCAAAGAATATGCATTACTTTGATATATCCAGAGCTTTTCCAGAAAAAGTTGGTCTCCTCTGTCCGTTTCCATCAATGTAGATTAACTTTAATCTCGATTCAACTTACTCTTCGTCTTTTTCTAATTCTAAAGATTAGAAACAGACGAAGAATAAGTTGAATCAAGATTAAAGGCATTAATAAGTTGAATTAAACTGTTTAAAAAATGTTTGGATTAATTAATTAACGTCGATTTTTTTCAAGATATTCTCAGTTATAGAAAATGTTTTTAGAAATCCGTTTTTTGACATTCGAAATCTTTTTTTAACATTACTCATCCCTAAATCAAGATGATTTTGTCAAGTAATTTTTATAATACTATTGTAACTTCAAAATATTATAAAATAAACTTGTTTGAAAATATTGTCATAATGAATCAGTTTTGTAACTTACTAAATGTATTGTACATTGTCAGTTTAAGAATTGTTGAGAATAGATCAATATTCAAATAGAGATAAAAAGTGAATGGAAATTTTTATGGAATACGTGCATTCAGGTATGAAGAAAATCTCGATGTCAGAATCTTCGTCGGATATGATGGAATTAGAAGAAGGTACCTTATTCTCTCATCAGGAGATTACGAAGAAGTCAAATTGCAACCCTCGCCACAATAATAATATCAATCCAGCTTGCATGAGTATCGAGACTGACGTCTGACTACTAGGTATGCATTGTAAATTTAATATAATATCCACGTGATACTTATATCGATATCGGTATTGCAATAGATATTTTTATTTCCTATTTCGGATCGATTATAGTGAAGGAGATGATGGCAGCGTGGTGGCCGTTATTGAGCCAATTGTCAAAGGGATGCATCTGCATTTCCCTGCGATGCCTGACATAGGCCTCCTTCACTTGTCATCATTCACTAGTCATAAGCGGCTGGCATCACTCGCTAGCCTGTCCAGGTCCGTCATTGCGAGGGGCATCTTAGGTCAAAAAATACGCGAAGGATCATCAGGATTATGATCCGATTTTCCTTTGGATTTTCCTTTGGAGATCCGATCTGGCAGCTTTTTCCATCTGAGACATTGGAAAAACAGAAGAGAGTGAGGTGGATCCAAGAGTGTGAAGAGCTGAGATGGGGATGAATCTATAATCCGTTTTCGAGACGTCATCATCTTTTCCACCTTCTCAACGAGCTTGCGCCCCGCGTAAGGACCCACGTGCGAACGAAGGGGACGGGATATTCCTTGTCTGCGTGCGAGCGTGCACGCGGCCCAACCCCCGACACCACCGACTCCAGTGTTCAAAACAAAAAAAAATAAAGATGTAACAAATGATACCAAAGAAACATCTTGGCGTTTCGTATAAGCGCTGTCGAGTATCCCCCCGTCCTTACGGGCTCCTCCGCCTTTCAAAATACCAAACAGGTGAAATAAAGAAGGGAGAGCCGGTGAAACGGAAGCAACAAATGGGGATTGTACCAGATAATACTATATTAATTATTATCAATATAAATTAATTGATTACCGTACATATAGGTGAGGATAAATTAACAAAGTACGTTTTATGATTATCATAAATGCGAAAATGTTTAGAAAATGCTGCTTGCGATGAAAAAAAGAAAGCGACAAGAAAACTTGTAAAAGATGCATTAAAAATGTAAAACTGAATGATGGTAACTACAGAGACAAAGAGAAAAAGAGAGAAAGAGAGAGAGGCAAAAGGGAACGAGAAAAAGAGAAAAAGATGGAGTGTGTGTACGGCGTAGACTGTTCTATTCCTTTGTTTTTCTTTTTCTAAACAAAGGACATTGAGAAAATCGATTTTCTAATCAATTTGCCATTGTATGATATGTTATTCGATAATAGGATTTATTTTTTATCTTATTACATTCATGCACTTGCACATATAACATAATTAAATGCTGATAAAATGATAATGTTAACGTTGGTTGATGAGGTTGAATTATTTTTTAAAAAACGAAAAATAGATTTCAATTTCAGATTATTGATTATTGATGACCATAATCGGATATTTACAAAAACGATGATAAAAAATAATTTTTATGATATTCCAAAAAAATATGTGAAAAATTACTTTAGCAATTCTAAATTACACCCCCGCTGCTTAAAATGATAAAATATATAGAAATTGCTATATAGATTACATTTTTCATGAAAATCATTCATTGATATTGAAATTACAATAATTTTATGTTATGATTACATTAAAATTCTTAACATATGTAAGAAATAGCTATTCGCTTATTCAAAATTATCTTTACGCTTAGATATATCTAAACAAAGAGAAATTACGTATCAGTATTAAGTGACGGGGGTGAAAATATTCTGAATAGCGAATTCCGAGATATTATATAATAGATCGAATATGAATAAAGACGGTATATATGAGCAATTGTAATGATAAGAAACGTCCAAAAAAAAAATAAAACCGAAGATGTCTGCCAGTGGCGCACGAATTTTATGCCCAAATCATAATTTCAATCTCTCAAATATGCAATTTGATATTTCTGTCTTCGTGTGTAATATGATAACGATTTCCTGAAAATCGTGGATGATTGCTTGCAGAAGCAAAATAATGATGATAATTAGCATGCACAACGCGTTTGAAACACGTCTATTAATAATTTGTATACATTATGTTGTTCGTCTTGATTAAAGCTCAAAGGTAAAAGAATCACTAAGTGATTTCTTATATAATTTTTAATTAAAAAAAGTATCTTTTTCATAATAAAGAATAGAAACTTGTGAAATGTTAAAAAAAACTTATATTGTTCTTATAGTTTTTCTTTTCTTTTTTTATGAGTAAATTTTTTATCGAATTAATAATTCTTTGTAAAAGTGATTTCTAATTTGTTCAAAAAAACATTATTATATGTTAGTTTGATGACAAAAAAAGAAGCTGTAATTTCGAATTATAAGTTAAACAACAATATAATTCATGTCAAAAAGGAAAAGGAAAAGGAAGATATGTGATATTGAGATATTGTCTGTGGAGAACGAATGGGCATGCCAATCGATCCTCGCGTCCAATCACACGGAGTATTTTCTGTTCGTCTTTTTCCGTACGACGAAAGTACGTTGCAGAATTGCCAAGACTGCCATTTCACATCTCTTAATTTACATCGCGTCAAAGAGTAATCCCAAGTACATTCTATGAAGTCAAACCGACTCGATTCGATCGATCTTCGATATGCTGATTCGATCTAAATTTTAAAGTCGACACATGGGACGTATCTTCGCTCGCATAGAGTTCAAGAAATCACGAGAAAGAAATCTGTAAAAGAAAAAATGCAAAGTCATTGTTCCATTTCTTAAAGTTATCAATTTTCAATTCGATTTAAAAAAAAGGATGAAACTGCTCAAACATAAACTTTTTCAGTAAAAGTGTAATTAATATATAGTATAATATATATTAATTACACTTTATATATATATTCAGTAAAAG
>NW_017259205.1:296208-317028 GCF_001594045.1 Atta colombica
TTGTCATGAAAAGTTAATAGTAAAAGCTAATTAAAATTTTGTCAAGGAAAGATTTTATTTAAATCATTATACTTGATTTGATACTGGAGGAGTTTACTATTTTTGTTTAGAACAGAAAGATGTAAGGCATGTAATTTAAGGCTGATACATAATGAAGAGATCGAATAAAATATAGAAGCAGGAATTAAAGAACTAGCTAATAACTTACCATAAAGAATAAAATAGTTTTCTTTATTCGTAGTTAACACACGCGAAAAAAAATAGTTGCTGTCGAATGGAACAATTTCGATCTACCATAATCATCAATCTTTCATAATATGAAAATTAATAAAATGATTAGAAGAGGTATTTAATTAGAAAATAAATGTGATTAAAAAATCAGGTATTATTAATATTCTCCGTTTCTTAGAGCTGAATAGTCTTGCACTGTAACTGGTGAAAAAGGAATATAAGGATTGCATTGATTATGGACATATATTAATTGTTCATTAGTTATAAAATATTTAAAAAAAAATATTTTTTATTTAGTATTAAAATATTTTTCAATGTTTGCTGATACCAAGTTATATTGGTTGTTCTTATATTTCATTGTGTATCAGCCGTTTCAAGCAAGCAATCAATTACGTGGAAAACAACGAAGCAAGTAACCACTTCAAAAGAAAAATAACAATTCGTTTTTATTAATTTTAGAAGTGGATTTAACAGATGACTGATCTCGTCTTTTAATAGACACAATGTTGATAACGAAATTTTAGTCCTCAGTATGATAGAGATTGCAAAAGAGATAGAAAGATGAGATATGCGTGCACGCACGTTTGTGTGTATGTGTGCGTACGTGTGTGTGTGTGTGTGTGTGTGTGTGTGTGTGTGTGTGTGCGTGCGTGCGTGCGTGCGTGCGAAAATGTGTGTGTGTGTGTGTGTGTGTGTGTGCGTGTGTGTGTGTGTGTGTGTGTGTGTGTGTGTGTGTGAAAGAGAGAGAGAGAGAAAGAAATAAAATAACATTACTTATACAATAATTACATGAAGATTTACGTTATCCGCTTTCAATACTCAAATTTTTCGCCTTGTTGATTTAGTCTGAGAAAAGACATAGAAGTAATAAAAAAACAAATGTAAAAAAATTGTACATCAAACTATCAGCCTTTAAAATCAAGAAAAAAAAAGATGAAGAAAAAAGAGTAAGAGAAAGAAAATGCGTAAGAGCAAGTGATAAGAAAGTGAAAAAATATTTCGAAACGATAAATTTATTACTACTACTATTATTCTTACTACTATCACTACAACCAATCACTGCAACCATTACTATTATTATTACTACTACTATTACTATTACTTATTACTACTACTTACTATTATTAACTACTAATTATTACTACTATTACAACTACTGCTGCTATTACTATCAAACAAAAAAAAAACATGCTACGTAAAGTATTTAGGTAACAAGAAACAATTTCGTTAGGCAGCCAGTAGTTAGAGTACATGAACATAGCAGTTAGGTGGCGAACTACATCATCGTTGTTGCTACGTCGGATTTATGAATAATATTCGTATCAAAATTTCAAGTAGATTCCATCAAGTCAAAACGATTGTAAATAGTATGATTGAAAAAATACGAAAAGATAGAGAAAATTGTCAGATAAAGAAAATATTAGAAAATGCTAGATACATTATTATTCTGTTTTTTTCATCGGATTTTCGTCACTTAAAAATAAACGCAAAGTAGAGCTTTTATGACGAGTTTTCAAAAATGAATAGGTTTCGTTATCTGATTTTTCTTATTTCAAAAATTTCTTATTAAAATTGCTCAGAAATTAATTTCAAATAATAATTACATTATCTTTAATATATATCTTTTATTTAATTCATCCTTTAATAAATTAAATCCTTTAATAAATTAAACAAATTAGATTAAAATTTTATTAAAATATGAGGCAACAACTGTTCTAAAAATTTTTGATATCATAAACAAAATTATCTATTCATCAAGAAATTATATGAAAATATTGGAATGCACTGTGAGCATGAAAATGACTTTGACTTTTTCAAATAACACAGAATGAGTGGAAGTAGTCGTTGATCTTTTTATAAAATTGAGTTACTTGTATTCTGTTCCAGAGGAAGAGGACGGAATATTTTTTTAATGATCTTTTTCATAGTTTTGTAAGAATTGATGAAGCGATTGTTAATTAAAAAACGTCTCCTTCACCAACGATCGAAGAAAAAGATAGAAAAAGAGAAAAAGGACAAAAAGCGTGAACGCGTAAATACAAAGAAGCAAAAGAAAGAAAGAATGTATTGCGTGCATGAGAATGAGTGAGAGGAAGAAAAAAATTATTATTGGTAATGAATTATGCGAGTCGAAGATGCATTCCGAAAAAACTAGATAAAAATTAAAAAAAGAAAAGAATTAGTCTCTCGCTACGAAGCTAAAATTATATTTCGCTATCGCTATAGAATGAAATGATTCGTCGCTACTAATTAATTAAATACGAAAAAGAGAAACGAAGAGGAAATAATCGGCGCACCGTCGAATTCTTGAGTAACAAAAAGATTAACTAATAGTACTAATAATAATAATAAAATAACGCATATATCAGATTGGGCAAGATATTACGAATATTATTATTCCATGAAGATAAAGCAAATAAATTAAAAGCAGATTAGAGTGCCGGCATCACTCTCGAACATCCCCCGTCCTTTCTGGGCCCTTTTTGGATTGTCACGATCGATCCTTCCTTGCTCGATCTTACGCGATCAATATCGAATTAAAATAGCAATAAATTGCTGAAATTAATCATATGATATCACATACAAATAATAATGCAGATTGTATTACATAAGATCGATATATGAAAGGTAGGATCAATTGTCATAAATCCTTGCGCATTTAAAAGATAGGATCAATTGTCATAAATCCTTGCGCATAAAAAAGGATAAGAATATTATGGCGTGAAAGATGCTCGTATGTTCATGTAAAAAGAAGAACATAAAAGGAGAATATATTTAAAAAATTGAAGAGTTGATGAAAATGAGAAATAAGAAGCAAGTGCGAGCGCTCGTAGATCGAGACGATCGCTCGTAGATCGAGACGATCGCTTTCAAGTGATATATTTAGGTATTATATGGGTCAAACGTATTAAAGCTGAAAAACAATGTAGTATAAGAACTAAAGCGAATGTTTGTTATCTCTCGGGTAACGTTTTCGACGATTGATTTATGCCGCGATGAGTATTATGTGTAAATGCATGTAAATATATCATATACAGGGCAAATCGTAAAGCGCGAAAATCAGTAGCAAAATTATATTCTTCGATGAATATGTGTACAGTTGGATTTATTCAAAAAATTTTTTAAATCATTACAGTTTTTATAATCAAGTTTGAGTAAGCTTGCTAAGTATTGCATTAAATTTTTTCTGTTCAAGATTCATTTTTGCTAAAACATCTTTAAAAAAAAGTTTCCAAATTCATCATGGAATAAATATCTGTTACCGATTCTCAAATTTAACGAAATACCCTATATATCATGTACATGTGTGATATGAAAAGAAAAAATATATATATATATATATATACATACATACATATATACTGAAATATATATATATATATAAAACAGATGCCAGGAGAAAACACGGGGCAGATAAATCGCAGGAAAAAAGAAAATGTTACACTCGACTTTATGAAGAGAAAAGAAGTTATTCGTTTGCGGAAAGTAAAGTACTAATGTTATTATGTATACTTATACATACGCAATATGCATACACACAATGAACATCCAAGAATGACTTGCGAATAAGCTATTTAGTAGACTAAATCTAAAAAACAAAAAATATATAAAGAATTTGTAACGCGAAGGCTGCATACGATAGCAGCCATCCCTGCCATTATAGTTGAGCAGAATCCGTTTTGTGAATTAATTAAATCAATTAATTATTGATCAAGAAATCGTTTATATAGTGTTGAGCACTGTTTTAAGTGCTTTTCATTTTTTGGCTGTGTGAAGCTTATACTAATGTAATTTAATGGGGAAAAGACATATAATTATCATGTCAACTTCATACAATCACTTTCAAAACTTTTCCGAAAAATAGGAAAAGATAAATGAAAAATATGGGAAAATTGAAAATATGAATTAAAGAAGGAGAGAGAGAGAGAGAGAGAGAGAGAGAGAGAGAGAATGTGTGTGTGTGTGTGTGTGTGTGTGTGTGTGTGTGTGTGTGTGTGTGTGTGAAAAAGAGAGAGAACTTAGTAATGCATCGCAATAGCAATTACAAAATGGAAGACAGAAAAGAAGGCAAAGAAAAACTGAAAAATCGGCATTAAACATTCATGTTATTAATAAATTAATTATTAAGAAAAATTAAGTAATAATTAAAAATAGTAATAACAAGTAATGAATAATAAAAACTAATAAGAATATGTTAATAATAATCAATAAGTGTGTGTGTCATGAATGCGCGCCACGTTTTCTTCGCGATACATTGAATGTACATTATTATTATAAATGATTCCGTATCTCTGTTTGTACGTGTTTTATCAAAAAAAAAAAAGAAAGAGAAGCAG
Organism: Atta colombica; assembly: GCF_001594045.1. NCBI lineage: Eukaryota > Metazoa > Arthropoda > Insecta > Hymenoptera > Formicidae > Atta > Atta colombica. The sequence continues at coordinate 300,777 of NW_017259205.1, forward strand.
AAACAATGAGTAATAAGCGAATTACAGAATACATTTAGTGGTGTATAATTATAAATCAGAAAAAAGATGTATACTCTTATAACGGTACTAGCTCACAAATATCCTGCCGAGTTGCCCCGAGTTATGCTAAGAACCACCTGGCACGTTTTCACAAACAAAAAATTTATTAAGTTTATAAGCGCTAAGAGAAATTAAGTCCATCGCCTTATTCAGAATTAAATAAACTATGAATAAATGAAAGAAAGAAAAAAAGAAAGAAAGGAAAAGACAATAGAAGGAAATGGTGAAAAGAGAAAAAGGAAAAAACGTAAGACAAAGAAAAGTAAACAAGAAAAGAATGTGAAAGAAAAATTAAAAAAAATATAAACTATATAACGGAAAATCTAAACATATGAAATGAGAAAAGACAGCATATACGTACAATACCTATAATCTATTTTTCGCTTGCGACACACACACATATATATACTCATATACACACAATGATCCTACGTAATAATTATTACGATTATTATGATTAAAAAGAAAAGCAAAAAAGCTGCTAATTTTTCTAATGAGCTCGCGGACGCTGTTGGAAAACGACTGATGTCCTACGTTTTCCTGCAGCAATGTTTTATAAAAGCACTATTTCTATATTGCGCAACAAGTTGCGTTCCAAATAAAATAAAAAAAAAGTTCCAAATTAAATAAAAGATGGAAAAAGAAAAATTCAGCATAATTATTTGCCAATTTTAGCGAAATTATACAATTAAAGGAAAAAAAAGGAAGATATAAAATGACACAACACACGAGACTCGATAATGAATTTGTATAATTAAGAAGAGATCTTTTTGTAATTTCTTATAGATAATTCGATAAATTCTTCGGAATTGTTAGAGAAATTTGGATAAATAATAGATCTTTAAATTTGCAAAGTTTGATTTCTTTACAGAAATCTGCAAATCCTTAGTATCTATTCAAATATGGTATGCATGATTTAAATCTTTGATGTTACCAATTTATCTAAATTTTATATCTAAATTTTTATCTTTTTTTATATTCATTATCGTGATTCGTGCATCTTTTGCCATAGATTGAGAACTGACAGAAATCAAATTCCGTTAGTCGGGTACCAAAGCACTCAGGGCAACGATTAATATTAATTTTATTTATACGATGATCTATTTTTGTTGAACATTTATTACACTAAATGAAATGTTTATTACGCTGAAAATTTATGCGCAATATTAAATACATTCGTAGCTATTAAACGAAATAAATAAATAAAAAATTCTTCTAATTATTAATAATTAACTCTTTTTGAAAAAATAATCATGCAGTTTATAACGGATGAAACGTTATTTTGTATTGCTATCTTACGCTCAAAATCTTTATAATTTAACAATGTATTTGTAAAAAATACTTTCTGTTTTTTTCTTTTTTGTTTTACTACATCAAATTTTGAATGTGATTTTTTTCATGTTCTACATGAAAAAATAATTAAGAGATAAATAATTGAGAGAGAAACTAATGATATGAAATTATGTCTGTTCGCGCAAATTAAAATTGCCGCCACGTTAGTAATTTATTGATAAAAGATCATCAGTAAAACTATAAACTGAAAAGGATGAAAGGAAAAGAATTTGAAGGGAGTTTTTACAAAAGCTATAAACATGTATTGAAGAAAATCATGCGTGCTTATTGAATATCATGACAAGCATATCTAATAATACCAACACCAAAGAATACTAAGAAAATGAAAATAAGAATGAGAAAAGTTAGTTTAAAAAAAGAAATTTAAATAAATTACAAGAGAAAGATAATTAAAGAAAGAAAGGTTTTGAAAGATAATAAAAATAAAAATTTCTTTTATATATAAAAGAAAAAAACATGAAAATTACATTTGTTATAAATTGATATATGGGTGCATTATTGCAATTTCACAATTATGTTTATGAAATCACGAAATGTTGATAAGGACTATGTACAGTATTTGGAAATAAGTGCGATAAAGATCGATTTATTAGTCAAATCCATACGCATTGGAACGAAATGATCCTTATTCACTAGCTGTGTACTAAGGGCAGCCTTGTAGTGTTTATATAGTCCATTTGTTAATGTTTCAGATATTTTATTAAATGTTGATATAATGCTCTATATACTGTAACATTCCTTATTTGTGTTGGAACCTATTTAATGTCTTTAACCCTTTATACATTGTAAACTTAATATGATCTAATTTTATATTTAATATGATCTAAATATAATAAATTGTTTAGTGATTAATGCTAATTTATTTGTTATACAAGTGATAAAACTTTTTGAAATTTTTATTTAACTAGTAACATTTATATTTACGTAATAGATAAATAATAATTTTTAAGGCTTAATCCGAGTTATATAATGTAGAAATGACTTAGATTGTTACAAACATACAAATTTCTCAAATTATAATTTATATGGAAAGTATTATAAAGGGTTAAAATTATGCGCTCCACCCGTATTAGCCAACTGATTGGTCAACTGTTCATTAGCAATCATTAGGATGTATGTGAATATTGCATAATTCGAATGTATTCGCGAGAACTTCGGAAATCGCTTAGAAGATTCGAAGGTTCTAACAAATTAAAACATAAGTCTTGCGTGAATAAGAATCTACATGCATTCTAATTAATTAAATAATTAAGTCTTTTCTCGCTTTAAACAATTTAAAATGCATACAAGTCTATGGAAATATTCTCGAAAGATCTGATACAGTTACAATACTCCAAAGTAAATCGAATTATTGTGATTTGCGAAAAATGAAGGAGGGGATGAAAATAAAGTAAATGTGAGAGGAAAATTCTGAAAGGATAAATATTAGAATGAAAGATTACTCGATTACACGTAAATTCTTATTGTATTAGTTTTTTAATTATTTCTTATGCAACATATAAAAAATTCTCTCTAACTTTAATTTGTAATTTTGTTCAATAATTCATTGATTTAAGATCGATTGTTTTCACAATTTATATCACAAGATAAACAAATGAAAGAAAATTATTCAATTTTATTAATTTTGTAATAACTATAAGTGCCACTTGCGCGATTTAACCGTTTGACTGCTAAAATGTATCTTCAGTCATGATTTTCAATACTTTTGTAATATATATAATTCTTTTTTATCAGAAATCCGAATTTTTTTTATCAATGATTTGAATTTATCACTTATTGATTATATATTGATTATTTCGACAATTTAACTTTTTTGATATTTTTACAACATTCAGTTTCAAATTGAGTTCTCTTGTATTTATATAATTTATGTTAGATCCTGTCGATTTAATTAAATTCTTCAGAATCTGTATAGCTGCAATTAATGTTAAAAGAGAGTATTCTCTAAAACTTTTAGATTGAAAGATCACTCTAAAAAGTGAAATCTCACTTTTAAAGAAAATTGAGCTATTCTTTTTCCAGCTTAACCCCTTTAAAGTGAGATTCCACTTAAAAAATTTAGAGAGATATACATAATATATAGACATATATTTTTTATTATATTAAAGATTCTCTCGCATTCAAACGGTTAATTAGAGACTCTCCGATTTGCATAACTGAAGAGTTCTTTGCTGCCAATTAATTATTATTAATTAGAGATAGTCTGATGCTAAGCCATTGCTATGAAATCAAATAAGCGCTTAGCCGCGCTGAAAATTTTCCAATTGCATGCAAGAAAAAACCGATTTCACACGAATCACACAAATTAACATTTTATAATTTCTTTTTTATATTAATGACATTGTTGTATTTGTGTGTAAAAATTTTGGCATAAGAAAATTTATCTTTGTTCATTATTTGCTAGCGATCAATTTACACGTAGATTTAAATCGTTAAATTCCTTGTGAACTTTCTGTGGAGTAAAGTTCTTTGAAATTGTAGAATATATATGATCAAATCAGCTAGTGATTGAATGTAATAATTCAAGTGTAACCTTGTTATAATTATATTACGATAGAATCAATTGAAATCAATTGAGTTCTAAACTAATTGTGAGAGTTTAAATTATTTGCAATTTGTGTGAGATCGGATAGAAAGAAAAAAAAATTCATGCGGCACCTTTGCTAATAGTTGCAAAACACTAAAAGGATCACGAATGGTCCTGAGTCCATAGAAATGGCAACATAAGCTATGGTTCGCTTAATTTTACAAATGCTTTAAAGCATTTGTTGGTTGATGAATTAGTAAAATTTTTTCTTTTAATTGGTTAATTTAATCAAATGCTTCGAAGTACTTGTAGCGTTAAGAGAGTACACCCATAATTACGATATTTTTTAAATATTGATCTTTTCCAACTTTAGAAATGGCAAAATAATCAGTAGTATATACAAAAATATACATGTTTACTGTTTTTATTATTAATCATAATATAATGATAATTTAGAAATTTAATTGACAGAAAATATTGACTTTTGTTATTTCTAAAGATGGCAATATAATATCGATAATTAAGAAATATCTATTATATGTAACTGGCAGAATCTTAATATTGCTACTCTAAGCCCATTTGTACACGCCACGAGAAAACGCTCACAAATAATTTATAACAATTTATAAATAAATTGGCATATCAGTGAGAGAAAGAGAGAGGGGGGAGGGAGGGAGAGAGAGAGAGAGAATGTGTGTGTGTGTGTGTGTGTGTGTGGGTGTGTGGGTGTGTGTGTTTTTATGAGAGATACCTTCCCTCCAAAACAGAAAAAAATATAAAGTGTATGCGAATGAGCGAGAGAAAATGCAAAAAAAACTTAAAACTTATTGTTCTCACTTCTTCATTAATGAACGCCCTGCTGGTTTGGAGCGTAATCATATCGTTAGTGTATAAGTATGTATGTGAAGATGTTAATTATTGTAATATAAAAAAGCACGAAAAAATGCTGCAAGAGAGAAAAGAAAAATTATATAAGAAATCGATATTATCACGAGAGGATCAACATAGGAAGATCAAATGAAGAAGAAGAGACGTGAAATTATTTCTAATATTACTGGATATGCTTAAAAGGAATAGTTTTTATAAGCCAATACTCTGTTTTCTACCTCCCAATCATAACCTGCTCTCTCCTCCTTTTCCCCTTTCCATCCCTTTTTCAAAGAATATTTTTACAATAGAAATATTTATCTCTGTCCATTACGCGAACTGGACTGCTTTTTGCAGAAGATGGAAAGAAACGCAGAATAAGAATGAATGAATGAGAGAAATCGGGAGAGAGAGAGAGAGAGAGAGAGAGAGAGAGAGAGAGAGAAAGAGAAAGAGAATGCAATAGAGAATCTGAGAGAAGATGTGACAGGAAGAAATAATAGTAAAGAGCATACACAAATAAGAAATGAAAAGAAAGAAAAGCAATTTGGCAATACAAAACTAAACGAAAAAAATAAATAAAAAATAAAAGAAGACAACATAAGCCAATATAAGTAAGAATAAGTGAGTAAGTTAGTAGATGAATGACAGCGAAAGAGAGAGAGAGAGAGAGATAGAGAGAGAGAGAGAGATAGAGAGAGAGAGAGAGAGAGAGACTGTGTGTGCGCGCGCGCGTGTGCGTGCGCGTACGTGTGTGTGTGTGTGTGTGTGTGCGTGCGCGTACGTGTGTGTGTGTGTGTGCGTGCGCGTACGTGTGTGTGTGTGTGTGTGTGTGTGTGTGTGTGTGTGTGTGTGTGTGTGTGTGTAAAAAAACAATTGCACCTCGACCGAATTTAAATCTATAATTTTTTCTCACACCTCTGCGCAGTGTTTTGGGCTCTTCCGTCCAATACGCGATGTACCACTGTCATAATTTATTTAATTTTTGCAAATCTACGTACAATAAAATTGTTATTGCTGAAATGATATAAGTATGTAAAATATATATATTGTACATTTTGACCTTCGTTCTAAAAAAGCATTATTAAGGTCTCGCTGGACCAGGATTCCTGCCGTCCTGGCGTGTGTTGTAATTGTATATGTACATATACATGCGCGTATTTTTTAATATCAGACGGTACTTTACTCAATAATTAGGATTGCTTATTAGAGGGTATGTATATTTATATATAAATATAAAAACATCAGGTATATATATATATGTGTATATATACATACATATATAAATATATATACGCATACGCGTGCACGTGTGCGAGCGCGAGCGTGATCGCGCGCGCGCGAATTCGTGCACGCGTGCACACATATTACGCGATAAATGAGAGTGGCATTCCCGACGCCATTGTCTGCGATGAACGATCTTCGAAAGGAATAAAGCACTTTCACGTAGTAATGTGTTTCTATTCGACAAATCCTCCATTAAACTATTAAAATTTTCATCGCTTTCGTCATCTTAAACGCTCGTTGGAAATCATTCTAACTCAATTAATCATTCTTAAATCTCATTAAAAAAGCTTCATTAATAGGATGTAGCATTTTTTTAAACTTTGAAATTTGTGGATGTTCGGACGATCAAAATCGAGCGTACATTGGACATCTATAGAATGTTTATGTGCAATCTGGACATTTCATAGCACCTTGCCAGATTCCGGCTTGCACTACCGCTTGCGTAGCGCGTCATAGGAGAAAAATGGGAATAGATACCGATAGCTATAGTTATAGCTGAGTACGTGGGCTCATAGCTATAGCTATCAATAACTATCTCTACTCTTTTCCCACCATGCATTACCAAGTGGTAGCACAAGCCGAAATCTGACATACTGCATCTATAAGGTCTATTTTTTTATTACTGCTCTCTAAATTGGTGCACGATGCAATAAGCATTGAAACAAATATATGTTTGTTTCATTTCAACTTATTGCACCACGTGCACTGATTCAAAGAGTACAATAATAAAAATTGATTCCTTTCAAAATCAATGTCTAAATCCGTCCTAACTATGATCCTCAACGTTTTGAATCATTAAACTACTATAGTGTACAATAATCTTAAGTGGAATATCGTCGTATATAATGATGAATCCTTTCTAATTTCAAATCTGTAAACACTTCTGCATATTCAAAAATAATTCCAGACACTCCTGCACCGACATTTTACCGACTCATTCGATACCAATCTAACCCTTCCAAGAAAAATTTTTTTACAATGTTTATTTTGTATTTATGTGTAAAGATAATGAGGATTCATTAATTTCACTAATAAACTTTTATACTATCTTTCGAATATATTTAGAGATCTTTATGCGAGCTTCAGTAATGATTCAATCATAATGATTCTCTTCACAAGAATCGTCCAAGAAATTAATGAAATTTATTTTAATGCTAACTATGTTTAATGATGTTATTTCTATTACTTAGTATTCTATAAAGCATCACTAGTAATGTGTTATGAAATTAACAATTTTTATATACATCAGCATTTAATGGAGAAAAAAAAAATTTGTAACTTTTATTATCTGAACCTAGGTATTAATGAAAAAAGCATGACAAAAAATACTTTAATTTATTAAATTATTTTTAAAGTCTTAATTTACACAATAATAAATAATATTGTAAAAAGAACTAATAAAATTTTTGTTATCCTATTTATTTCATGATTCAAATTCCGTCAAAGATAATTCCTTATTTACATTTATAAAATTTTCAAGAGAAAAGCGTAATGAAAAACAAAATTAAATTACAATAAATATAACGTAATAAGCAGAAAAATTTATTATGACAATTAAAAATTGCCATGAGAGAGAAAGAGAGAGAGAGAGAGAGAGAGAGAGAGAGAGAGAGAGAGAGAGAGAGAGATTATGCTGTAATTCCGCCCTTCCTTTTCCCTTTTTCCTAGAGGAACAATTTAAAACTTATTTCTTGTTGCGATATCAGAAAGTTAGGTGATATCATATTAATTGATTTTAATTACTTACTTAGAAAACTTGAATAGCGCAGTAGATGCAACTATGAAAATCTTCTCTATCTTCTTACATCCACTATTCTCTCCTTCTACCCTTAAGTATCAATCGTCTACATTGCCGCAACATTGATTCTTTGAATCAATTAATTACACGTTTATTTAATCTTTAATCGATAGGGAGAGAGTCTCAGAAAAACTTTATTGTATTGTATTACATTATAGCTATATATATATATTATAAGCTGAGTTGAGATGTATTTTTTACGACATCTGCTGTCAACATAGCATGATATTTTACAGTATTCGATCATATCAGTAATGATAGAGGAGAATAGTAAAAATAATTATTTATTTTCTTTAACAAACATCAATTATTGAGACACATAATTATTTTTTGGAGAATAATTTGTTTAATTAAATTATAATATGAAACAGCCAATTACCATCAAATTTGTTTCAGTATTACATTTATTAGGGTAACTTATTAGGGTATATACAGAGCACCTCTAACAAAAATTTAATTTATTAAGTATTATTTACTATTTTTAAGGTAAACGAATTATATTAATAAACTTTATATTGTCTATGATGAAAAAAATATTTAAAAAATCACAAATATTTATTTTTCGTATTAAGAAAAAAACTTTCTGAAACCCTTGCATTTTTAATGTATATTCCATCTAGGGATAGGATATGCGGCTTATAGGAAAGGGGAGTATGTATGGCTTATGAAAAAAATTTACAAATAATGCTTATAAATAAGACTTAAAATGACACAATAACTTATAAAATATGTTTACAAAATTTTATTAAGGAGTAAGAGTGATAAATATGTATATGGAGTAATAGATAATAATAATTACAATCTTCCTACATACATATATTATAAGTATTATTACTTGAGGTACATATTTCATGTAATGCATTTATTGCATTTGGTGTACTGAATCCAATCTGCGCACTTTATACGCTTTGGACATAAATCCCACCCGCTAAAAATGCCGTATATCTCAAACAAATGGAATATACAAGACAACAAATTAAGAATACAAAAGCAAAGCACTTGTATTTTGCTATATATAACATGTTTTATATAACATGTTTTATTATTCCTTTACACTATATGTATACATGAAAGAACTAAGTCTTTTACACGCCCTACAGTAATAATTTTATGTATATTACGAAGGTTATTCGGAAAATAAGATTACAAGGCGCGTAGCTCTCATAGGAAAATATGTTTTTCGAAGTTAGTACCATTGTTGTGTAGTGGGGAGCCAGCTGAAACAAATGAGCGATGCCGGATGTCAGTAGCTTCCCAACTCTCGTTGTGATGAAGGTTTAAGATGAGCGCCCTTATTTCGTTTCCCGCCAAGTGCAAAGTGCGCGCTGTAATACGCTGCCTGCAAAGGGAATGAACGCCCGGGTTTACCATCATACCCCAGAAAGCAAACGACAATCAATGCAGTGGCGCCATATTTTTCTTCAGCAAAAAAATTCAAAACTCAACAATCAGTTCAAAAAATCATGGTGACAGTTTTCTGGGACAGAAAAAAAGTTCTGCTCGTCGAATTTTTATAGAAAGGTGAGACAATCAACGCTGCAAGATACTGTAAGGAGATACTTCAGGAAACTTCGCAGAACTATACAAAACAAACGTGAGATGCTGACGAAGGGAGTCTGTCTCTTTCATGATAATGCTCATCCGCACACCGCTCGTGCAAAGCAAGAGTTGTTGACCTCATTTGATTGGGATATTTTAAATCACCTCTCTCACAGCCTCGATCTCGCACGTAGCGATTATCATCTCTTCAATAAATTAAAGAAACATCTGAGTGGAAAACTTTTGCGATGACAACGAGGTGAAAATCGAACTGCAGAACTGACTAAAAGAGGTGGCGGGAGATCTCATTTTATTCCTGAAACAGAAATAAAAAAACTCGTCTCACGGTTGACAAAATGTATTGAAGTAAATGGAGATTATGTGGAAAAATAATGTAATACCTATACTATAATCCTTGTAAGTTTCATTAAAATATATGCATGTTTGTATTTTTAAAAAATCTTGTAACCTTACTTTTTGGATAACTCTCTATAATTTATGATAACGCTACCTATTACAGTGATCAATGGATTCAACTCACAATAATTTCATTAACACTAACAGTAAGAAATTAAAATCATAACACAGTACTAATATAACATAAAGACTAATATAACATAATAGTTGCGGGAAAATTACCCCCCCTTCCCTCCTTCTATTTTTTCTGACTTCTACGGCGCTAAATCCCAGCGCTACGTATTTGCCGGAGTTACTCTATGTATTGTAATGTTGCAGTTTTGTTGCGGCGTCGCAGCGACTCTTCGCCGTTACAAAGTGCGAATTCGCGTACGCCCCAGGTCAGAAATTGCGAGCGAGTGAAATCTCCTGGAGACTGCGTACGAAAATTGCGATTGATACTAATTATTCCCAGTGTTTTATTTGATATAAAATTCGGAGGCGGCCACTAAAAGAAGGCCAGCCTGAAAAATCCGCGGAGATGCGCATCACAAGACTCCGTCCTGTACGAGAGTCGTTTGAAAAGTTTTGAGTTTTCTTAACTTGAAGATGGCATTACTCGTTAAAATCATTCTAGTACTACAATCGTATATGCTTTGAAAGATACCTGTGAAAATTGTTGCCATTGTGGATGCTCAGTTGTTATTTGATAGTCATTTGTGTCAGTCGATTTGTGTCAGTATTTTTGTAAAAATGGAAAAAATTGAACATCGATGATCGATAACAAAAATTTATGAATTGCAGTTCGAATTAATTAACTACCCATCGTATTTACCAGATCTGATTCCCAACGACTTTTTCCTATTTCCTAGGTTCAAAGTTAGGCTCAGAGGACACAGATTTTCAAATGAAAACATTGACATCGATTAGCACAAATGACTCTCAAACAATAACTGAGTTCAAAATAGCTATAATTTTCACAGGTATCTTGCAAAACACGTACAATTGTAATACCAGAATGGTTTTGACGAATAATAGCCATCTTTATGTTGAGGTTCAGAACTTTTCAAATCCTCGATTTATTCGCGTCGTATGCTCCAGCATATTTCAATGCGCTCTTGCAATAGCTCCTGCTCAATGAGCGCGTTAGAGTTAATAAATAAATGCTATGATAGGAACATTTTAGAGCATGTTAGAGTATGCGACGCGAACAAATTTTTGATCTTGCGTATAAAGGGCTGCGAGCCCGCTAATTAGTCGCGACAACGCGCAATGCGACTGCGTATCTCCATGAGGGGGATAATGAATTAATTGCATATCAATCGAGATCCTACTCGTCCTCTTCCATTGCGAACTAGCAAATCTAGACATTCTGGCCAGGCAAAAACTTGAAAAAAGAGAAATCCTGGATTTCAGACAATGTAATACAATCGGCGAGATTGTCCTTTTGTTCTGTATATCTGTAAAATCATATACAACGTAGTATAGAATTACCCTCGCGTTCTGTTGTCGGTACGCCAATTTGGATGTCCATCATAAGCACATTTTGGTGTATAGAATACGACCGGCGCAAAATGTGTAAGATTCCCGAACACATTGCAAGGAGCTACCAAGGATAAATTCGAGTCACGAGTATGAGTCTTCTGGAGATTACGAGTCGAAAGAACCATCGTATTGAGTGCGGCACGAAAGTCAGCGCCGAGAACTCAAATCTTCGCGATTTTGATGCGAGGAATTTCGTGTAGGTAAGCCGCAGAGCGGCTATATTCACGAGGAAAATTATTGTGCCGACTATTAGTGTAGAACATTGCAATGGATGGAATCTACTTGTGATTTGGTGAAGGCGCTCTTTTCTCAGTAAAGCGTGTCAGTGAGCTTAATGAGCTCGGCGTGAGAATTTTTGGCAAGTGCTATCGGCGTAATATGTTTGTTCTCATCACGAGAAATTAATGTATCGCGTTCGCTCTCATAAAATTCGCTTTGATTGTAACGCTTTTGCGTCTGCACGTCATTCTGCAAGTATATCATGTGCATTTCCAGTGTGTACGTCGGGAAAATTGAAATTTTCTGTTCTGAATCTCGTGATAAATTATTCTATTTGGTAGCGTAAATGAGCATGAATATTGAGACTCATAGAATCATAGAATTGACTTTACGTTTTCTTTTATTCGCTACACTAACATTACGATTATATTCGATTATATTCGATTTGCATTACGTCCAAATGTCGCACCAATTTCTTTGGTTCGAAGATTGGCGGAACTATCAAAGTAAACAGCACAATCTTCCCGCTTCGCGTACGCCCAATGAGTAGCTAGTCCATTAGCATTATTCAAATTTACAATACCGTTTTCGTTTCGATACACTCTCCCTATTGGTAAGGTAGTACGCATAAAAATACCGCTAAAATATGGAATACACATACGTTTTGCCAGTTGTTGCAGTTGTATGTTAATAATTATATCCTTCGGCATTTTTGGCAGCTGTTTAACGTTTTTTTTAATCTTTTTTATTTTTTCCGTTGTGACTCCTCGTCCACGCTTGAAGCGAGATAAACTCCATAATCTTCCATGACGCGATTATGACGTTTTAGTTCTTCCAACTGACGCTTTATTATCATTTATAGCTTTTCCGACTTCGTGCCGCTGATTAATGCCGAAGACTTTCAACAGTGGTAGAATAAGTAAGATACTAACACGTTTTATCACTGGTAATTTTTCATCGGTTTTTCTTCTTCTTTGTTATCCATAGTAATTTTCGTTTCGGCTTTCAATCGCCCATATAGTAGTGGCAGCAACTCTCTCTTCAAGAGTCGAATCTTTCGCGGTAATTCATTTCCGCGCCTCCTCAGCAAGTATTTTATCAGCTACGTGTTGTTTCGTAAGATCTTTGTTCCGCGAATAAGCCATGTCATGTTTGCGATCCAACGCCACATCCAACGGATTAATGCCTCGATCGTTTCTAGCCAATCGCTTTTCTAAATGTGTATCTGGACCATAAAATTGATATAGGGAGCAACTTGATCGGAAGTGCGTTTATCGCATGATTTAAAAAACTACAACCTTTTGTTGTTGTTGTTGTTGTTGTTATTGTTGACATTTGTATGTTGTACAATTTCTTATAAACGGCGCTAGACCAGCAATATGCATTCGATAGCAGGGCAAATTATAATGTTTCAAACACCGACGATATTGCTGAATCTCTAAATCAGCCTTTATTTGCTCGGGTAATTTGTCCACAGTTGATCTATGTAATTTTTAAATTCTCGTAGCAAAATAATTTTTGATATATATTCCAACTCTTTGGCGATTAAACTATGTATATCACATTCCGACATGATAATAAGCATTGAATTTTGAATACTGAGCGGTTTCGCTTTGCTCTATAAATACATCCGCTCTCGATGTCGTTTTTTCAATTTGTATCAGTATCGTGAAGGGAGAAGATATGAAGTTCGTGCGACAAGTGACGAATGTCGACAATAAAATACAAACTGAAAAAGAAATATGTAAGCATGAAAATATGCTGCCGATTTCTATACGTTGAATCATCTGCGATCAAACTACAGCAAAACAAACGTATTGATAAGTTTGCTGGAAAATCCACATGGCATATCTTTCGAGAACGTGTATGTGTACTCGAAGTCGTTGCAACAGCCAAAATATACTTGGAGAATTTATTAACCGATTGAAGAAATTGATTATTTTACATTTTCCAATGAAAATGTAGTATCATCGAACGAGACGCTTTCAAATTCCATTTTTGTCTTCGATGATGTGGCATGCGACAAGCAAGATGTGATCAAAGAGTTTTGCGATGGATCGACACGCGGACGTCGACTGCTTCTATCTATGTCAGACGTATGCAAAGATACTGAAGCGTTTTATACGCGATGCAAATCTGTTGATCCTATTCAAACAATACCAATCTGAAATATATACAATGATGTAAACACCGACATATCTTATGAGAATTTCTGCGAACTGTGTCGTTGCTGTTGGCAACAAAAGTATGGATTCGTAGTGATAGATAAAGACAGTGCACTTATGAATGGACGATACAGAAAAGGATTTAATATGCGATACCTTAACGTGATTAGTCGTTGTCAATACGTCAACTACTTTCCTTTCAAGCAACATGGATAACAGCAAAAGCTCAAGGATCGCGAGAAGATAGTGAAACAAATTGCGAAAACGAGTGACTTAATTCGTAAAAAGTATCGCGGCAAAATAGAAGAAGCATTGGAGAAACATTTTAAGCATATCGTCAAACCTCTAAAATAGATTGTCGAGAACCGACCAATTAAGAAAGAAGTCAATGTTGTAAAAAAATATTAAGAAAAAGAAACCTGAAGCTAATGAAGATGTTCATGATGGAGGTGATAATGATAGTCTCTGAATGGATAATTCATGGCTTCAATTAACACCGTCGTCTAAAAAGCAATGTACATAAGAATCGAACGTTGAATTCCAATATGCGTTGCTTGAACCACGCGAATTATTGTACAAACGTTCGCACATTCCCTTAATCGAAGACGTTTATGAAACGCTCAATGAAATTGCCGCTTGAAATGTTAGTTAAACAATCTTTGCAAACGCGGCAAGTTCGTGAGGAATGGCATAATCAATTGGAGGCACTACAAAAATACGTAAACATGCTTCTCAATGGTGATAAAGAAAATTGATCATGGCTTCAGCGAGAACGGCATAATGCTCGGTAACAAATATTTCGATGTAGACACGAATGATCATAGATGGAGTAAAGTACAAAGGTACATTTGGTTTGTACAAATTAATTTTCAAAAGAATCCCCCCCCCCAATGACTATTTACACAGAGGATGATAAACTAGTGTATAAAAGTATACTGTTGGCAACGAATGCTCATAGATACTGTAATACTATTTATAATATAATATTGGGATAATCTAATATTGGGTAACAAAGGATACAAAGGAAATATAAGAATATAATAGCACCCTTGATATCGGGTAAGATACAGGTTGGAACAGATTACTACTACGAATCTAAACAACAAATCAGATAAGAGTCGGAAAAAGTGTAATATCACATATCATGACCCTAAATGACAATAAAATCGATTATGTTTATTAGGATGATCCTAACAAGCTAATGAATCGTTTCCGATTGCTTGGACCTTGCGTCACAATGCCCAATAACGAAATATTATTTATTATCAAGGAACTTCATGAAGTTAACTTTATTATAAATTGAAACGGGATACACAGTTCATTTTAGTTGACATCGAAATGCCGATGAACAAGTTTGCGTAAGCAATATTGTAAGAAAGTAATTTGTAATATTTTACACATTATAGCAATAATCATAACGTATCTGAGAAGAAAAGCCTCGAAAAGTGGCAACTGGTGGAAGAATTGCACGCTCCGGCGAGAGAAAATTTTCCACGCAGATGTGTCATAGTTTATGGATATCTGTGGCAGACTGATATCGAGATGCGCTCTTACACACGATTCAACAAAGATTATCATTACATTCTTATCGTTATCAATGTGTTGAGTAAACGCATAAGCCGTATCGCTGAAAATTAAGAGTGGAAATGAGATGGCTACAGCGATCGCGAAGATAATTCAAAACGACGGAAGATATTCGAAAAATTTGCAAACCGATATGGGAAAAAAATTTTATAACGCAAACGTGCAAAATCTTTTGAAAAATCACAACATAAATTCATTATTCAACATATTCCATAATGAAGACATTTGTCGTTGAACGGTTCAATCGTACATTGAAAAATGTATATGTGGAAACAATTTACGCACAACAATGGAAATTATAAATGGATCGACTTGCTTTTACTCATGTCTGAGTAGAACGCGCGAAAGCGAACTATCAGTATGCGGCCCATTGATGTAACTCCTCGATTGCTGACAAATTCTTAAGTACAGTAATGTAAAGGCTATCGCACTCGCACGATTCAAAATGGGTGATTCGGTACCTGTGATCAAATTCAAGACGATCTTTGAAGAAGGTTACACATCAAATTGAACCACGGAGGTATTTAAAATCAAAGTACAGAAAACTAACTCCATGACGTATCTATTGGAAGATTACCGCGGAAAATCCATTGCTGGAGGATTCTACGAGTCTATGAGTCATCGCGTCACTAATCCCAATATATATCTTATTGAAAAGGTGTTGCGTAAAAAAGGAGACAAGATTTACATGAAATGGCTGGGATTTGATAATTCACACAACTCTTGAATATACGAGGATAGTATGTTATAACAATAAAATTTATTACAAATTTATTACAAACTGTATAATTTTTTTCCTTACGTAAATATTAAATATGAACGTATTATACATATTATACATGCATACGTATACACGTACATATATATATATATATATATATATATATATATATATATACATATATACATACA
>NW_017259205.1:317128-328953 GCF_001594045.1 Atta colombica
CGTATTATATAACATATATAAATGTGTTTTATTAAAAATGCAAAAACAAAAAGAAATAAATTTATAATAATATTTTATAATGCCCCCAAGGCAGCGTGTCGGTAGAATCTGGTACACTATACCGCTTATTGTCGTGAGGACTTAGAGTGATTTTCTTTTCTGCTATCATGTACACTCGTGTAGTTTCGATCTTATACACAACTGCATCATTCAAACGTGTGTAATCCTCAAACATTATGGATCTTGTCACAACATTGCCCTTGATATCTTTTGTCTTTTTCGTATCCTTCTTTCCTTCTGCATGGCATACATTTTCGTTCTAAGTCCTACGAATTCAGTTATAATTGCGCCATTGTTCTCGTCCTTCATCAGGCTAGGAACTTTTTTGCTCGCGAGCGGAATACTGTATGCGTTGTCAATCGCGTAATCACTAATGTCGAATCTGTTAATATCGCGTTTCATAATGTCGTAGATGTTATCACTCGATATGATAAATAAGACTGTTCGTATCAGTATACATAATTTCACATTTTTCGCCAAACAGTTGCCACGTACTTGTGGTGAAATTCATATAAATACATCTTGGATATATTAAGGATGCACATATTCACGCTTGTCGAACTTCATCTCGAATTTACACATTTAATCTCAACCGGATTTTCAGAAAAGATGCTACGATGTAGAAGTTTGGTTTGGCAATCATTTAATTTATCTCAGCACCATATCTCCCGTCCCAATACGCGCATTACAAGCACATCGATTTCATACATTTCATGGCACATTCTTCATGGTTTTACTCGCGTTGTTTATTAGTTTGTACAAATATTTTCAAACTCGTTGTTCGCGCGAGTTCTGAAATTTGTGTTGAATTCTATATAATTGCGAAGCCATGGAGATTGCGCAAATTGCAGTATAGGATGGATCTTTGTAATGCGGAGACCGTGACGAATACATTGCTGCAGATTGCGATAATGAATCACATAATGCTTTTTGTCGTGCATCGTAGCGAGGAGCTTGTCTTTTCGCTTACCGGGTAGTTTATCATGCCTCGGACAAAATGATAGGTCCGCGTGAACATGGAAATGTACTCCAAGTTCACTCTAGAACGTAACCCGTCGATGAATCTATCGCAATGGTCGTAAAGTCGAAATTTTGCATGTCGTCAACTCATCAAAAATTGGCGTAAGGCAATGGTTGATATGCCCAATCGTAGAGGTTGTTGACATCATAATACATTAGATGATGCTTTCGATGGATCGTGTGATGACATGTATTTGTCATTAGTCCGCGCGTATCTGTTTGGACACCGGTTCAGACCGCTGCGTATACTACGCTCGATAAACATGACCATATCGATGTCGATGAGAAGTTCAAATTTTATATTTGTATGCTTTGGCATCCTATGAAGATGTAGTACGCGAGGTCGAGTCCATAACTCGCAACTGTCGTGGAAATTTTCAAAGACGTCGGCCAACAACAAAACGTCTATTTTTAGACAATACAAGTTCTATACAAGTTGCTATGTTCGCCGAGGTTTCGAATGGAGAATCGCTGCCACACGTCCGCGGCATAAGCGTAATCACTCTCGGATATGGTATCATCTGTCAACTATAAAATAATTCGCGCGATAAGCGCATTTCCTGCAATTTTTCAACATAGTCAACATATTCGTACGTTGGAAAGACATCTCTTCGTATTAAAAGATTAAAATTTTCTTCGAATAAATTAGAAAATTCGCGTTGCAGTATCCGTTTATCCTTACTGAGGAAAGATGCTAATTTATCTAAACTTGAAGCAAGAAATTTACAAGAATCTATAAAACGTAATTTTACGCAAATTTTTAAATCATTTTTATCTTTGGTCGACGTGTTTGGTAAATGAAATATATTTTTCTTTAATTATCAGTAATAGATCGACGCGTCCTTCGTACACGGTGGCAATATCTTTGATAATAAAATCGCGCATCGTATCTAGATAAGTTGTGGAAAATTACAGATATGCAACGTGAATCTTTGTAATTAGATTACATTTTGAGTGCGCGGGTCCTCTGTATCGCCCGGTGAGATAGCAATGATTGCGTTCCCCGTGCATCAACGCGAACGGCTTTTCGCATACATAGCGTGGCGTTGTTAAACTTTTGTCAATCATCTCGCATAAAATCTGCCATAAGAACATTGACCGAAAGTATAGATTGTACACTATGTGTTTTTCGGAGTTCTTCGACGAATCACGCGATCTTTCAATCGCGGCGAAAACGATACACTGATAATGAGTCATCGTATGAACAATGCGTAATACTCGATGTTGAATACGTTGTGTTGTTGATATCTGTAGAAAATTGGTACTTGTAGATAGATTTGAGATCTCTGATCTCTATCTCTGTCTTCTCCAATACATACTCCAAATCGATGTAGACTACGAACGGGACTCGCTCTTTCCTGAATTCCCTCTTTATTGTTGAAGCTCAATCGCTTGTTGTCTTCTCAGTCTGATCGCGCAGTTATTTAATTTTCCATTCAATCTATGATGTAAGCCTCTAATTTTATATTAAAATAATGCAAACACCTACAAAAAATGTATAAATTTATTTTTTTTTATAGAAATATTGCTAAAAATAATTATAATTTTTATTAAATGTATACGTACCGATCGCAGAAATATTTCTTATGCGCTTTTTTGCTGAGTTGCGAGCTCACGAGGCGGGACAGATCCTTGATTAACGCGAAATGCCTCACATTATCATCTTGCGATTCTGCATGTACAATAGATTGACGTGCTTATTCCTCTTCGAATCGGTAAGTCGTAATGGAATCATTTCTTTCTCGTTATCGATACAGTACACATTGAGATTTTCAAATTCTTCAATTTGATGCAGCGTCATTAGGAACATAATATCTTCTTGTAGTGAATCTTGAAGATTCACTACAGTCGTGTAAAATGATCGTCGTGCAGATATGATGACTTTCGCTCCATATATTTTTTAGCTGGGTGTAAAGCGGCAACCACCGATCACGCGAAGCACGCGTTGCCTAGGGACATTAACCACATCTCTCTTCATTTTAATTTCTCGCGAGAGTTCGATATGACATCCCGTATGCAGAGAATTGTATTTGTTTACGAGTATGTTTATTTATTAAATTCAGTATATGCGACAGCGTCCACTATCGCGTTCTTGGAATTCCTTCAGGATAGGCTCGAAGACATGCGACGTGTACCACTCATGTAAATCGGATGAACGGAAGAGTTCATAATTTCTCGTGCTCACATTTTTATTTGCATGTTTATGATCCGACACAAATTCACCATTAAACACTGTGTTTATCTTAATATTATCATGTTTCTGAATAACATTTTGCACGCTCAAACACTATCTCTCTCGCATCTTCGAAGAATTGGCAAAGTTCGATGTATTTATCACAGTGGTCAATATACGACTTTCGAACGCCAATCAATCTCGCGCTATCGAAGTCCCGCGATATATTCAACATCCATTTGCACGAAACGTTCATGCACCGTATTTTTTAAATTTTCGAGTCGCGCGATCAATGATTGTTTAACTCCAATCGATAATCGCGGGCGCTTAATTCGACTCTATTCCTTCAGCAATTCAATAAAATTATTGTAACGCAAGAAACTCTTCTCGCGTATTCAATTGAGCGGCTTGCACTGTGAGATCACGTTCCGTTTGATCCATATTGTCATTTTGAACTGTTGCTCGATTACTGATAAATTGAGCTCCCAGAGAAGTCTTTTCGTTTTATATAATATGAAAAGATGCATCATTTGGTTTGCTGCACGTTTTAACATATTTGAACATGTTTCAATAAGTTTTAACGTGTTTCCGAAAGAGTGATTTTTTTATCGCAATTGTAAGGATAAGCCAAAAAAAATAATTTGAAAAGAGAATGGGAATAGAGACTTTACTGTCGATCCCCAAAGATACAGTGTCTCGCATTCGCTCTGCACTGCTAGCGTCTTCTAACAATAGCTGCGGCTCGATGTGATTAGTTTGTCATCGCGCCTGTCAACATACGGCTCTCGAATGCTATTTTGATCTCGCGAAGTTCCATCGAAGTCCATATCCGGTACCCACATGCACGAATCGTTCCATCGGTACGAGAGATACATCATCGAATTCTTCAAACCATCAAGTCTTGCAATACATGTAGTCACTGATTGTTTCTTGCCAATCGATAATCGTGGGCGTTTGGTACGATTCTGTTCTTTCAAAGTTTCTATGAAAGTTCGTCACGTCATTGTTCTCATATTACGTACTCTTCTCTGGTATTCAGTTAGCCGCTTGCTTTATCAAATCGCGCTCTATATTATCGCTTGCGTTGACTAATGACGCGGTAAATGTCTAAATCTTATACTATTTACTTGGTCACGTGACATTTATATCGATGATGTCACCGCTCGAACATGTTGTGACATGTCGTATCATGTCAAAAAAATCTGTGTAAAAAATCTGGTCACGTGACATGTATACTATTTGGCAACGTCGCATTGATGATGTTATCGCGAAACATGTCGTGACTTGTTGCGGCATGTCCTTGAAAAAACATTGATTACACTAAATCTAATAAAGTTGCCGCCGCTTACGAAATTGTAAATGTTGCATTTTTGTTGTATTAAATTACATTGATGTCATCGCGAGATACGTCAAATAACAAATACGATGCGGCAAACACCTAGCGTAAGATTTATGATAAAAATTCAAATATTAAATATAAATTATTAGTTATACTATGGATGATATATAATATATATATGAATATATATTAGGTATGGGAAAAAGTTCGTGGCGTTTTTTTAATGCCATCTAACGGAAAACGCAATACAACGAGAGACACGATAAAGTGATTTTGCAGCATGACAATGCTCGACCCCATGTTGCGAAAGTGGTCAAGACATACTTGGAAACGTTGAAATGGGAAGTCTTACCCCACCCGCCGTATTCTCCAGACATTGCTCCCTCTGACTATCACTTGTTTCGATCAATGGCACACGGCCTGGCTGACCAGCACTTCCGGTCTTATGAAGAAGTAAAAAATTGGATCGATTCGTGGATAGCCTCAAAAGATGATCAGTTTTTTCGACGCGGGATTCGTACGCTACCCGAAAGATGAAAGTAGTGGCCAGCGATGGACAATACTTTGAATCATAAATGTATAACCAGTTTTTTACAATAAAGCCTCGAATTTCGGAAAAAAACGGCGGAAGCAAAGTTGTACACCTAATACTTTGTTTTATATACATCGGCTGCTATAGATAAATCCAGGACAGTCTCGCTACAGCGAAGAATATTTCAGAATTTTTCAGCGTCAATCTTATCCATGTCTTTAATCTTGTGAGACCATTCGAACAGGGTCGAAAGTGTTTCCTCTTGAGTGTTGCATCACTTCGAATGGTTTGAAATAAAATTTTGAAAAGTGTATTGCCGGCTTCAACAGTGCTATTGCATTACATTATCCGAAATTCCTTCATTCGTTTCGGTGCGCGATCGTGTGGCGCGGAAATGTCAGCCACAGGCATCTAGTGTTTGGGGGAGCGTCTCATTTTCGAATTACATCATCTTTTTTACATCATCTTTTTGAATTACATCAACTTTTTTAGAATATTCTCTATTCGCCCGGTTCGAGGTGGTCGGTGCCTTGCAATTTACCTTAGTTCGAAGACCATCAATGACCAAATCCAGTCAGTTTGGCTGCGAAACTAATTAAAAAAGAAGAAGAAGAAGTTGTCTTGTCTGTATGTGGATTCATCAGTTGTATTTAAAACGGTGTGTGGTAAAATAAAATTCAGAGAGTCCTATAAATTTGAAAAAAAATGATGAGGAGGAAGATGTTCTCCTCATGGAGGCCGGCGAAATTGAGGAGGACGATGTCTCTGTCGACGAGGATGCTCCTACAAAAAAGGAGAAAGAAATCGAGTGTAAACTGAACGAAAACTTGTCGATTATTAATTTCACATCTTGTACGAGTGACAAATTGATCGAATTTCATGTTCGATTTAACTGAAGAGAAATTATTACACTTTTGTGTAATATATTAGGTATGAGAAAAAGTTCGTGGCGTTTTCCCGTTAGATTAAAAAAACGCCACGAACTTTTTCCCACACCTAATACTTTGCTGCGGTGGCGACAGAGGCAGCAGAGATTGCCGCTTCGACCGAAGTGATTGCGTGGATGGGGAAGGTGGATCAGGAGGAAGATTAGACGGCTGCGGAGATAGCGCGGGAAAATATAAAAAGAATTTTTTTAAAGTAATGCTCGAAGACGTCGCGCCAGTTGAACATGTTCGTTCCTGTTTTATCTCCTCCCTTTCTTCCTAACAAAAATAAGACTCTCTAAATTCCCTAATTTTCGTAAAACTCTCATCTCTTATAAATAAAAACATTCATAAACATCAACATGTCGGAGACATTGTGTCGCGTCAACAAAAAAAAAATGATGATCGTCATAAAACTGCCCATCATTTATGCTTTGATGTTCGCCCTCGCGACAAAAAATGTTACAGTCCCAATCTCCACTCATCATTTTTTCGAACTTTATCCTTCATTTTGTCAGAGGTCCTCTATTATCTCTCTTTTCCAATCATCTCGCGAGTAGGTACGGTGCGAGCCAATCAGATTCTTTGTCAAGTATAAGGCGAACCAATCAGAACACATCATTTAATTACCCTATTACCTCCATCCTTCACTCCTCGATCAGAGCGCGCCCTTTTCCAGACTGATCCATCTAGATCATGCCCGGAAGGAAACATGGAGGGAGTTTGTTTTGATGTCTCATGGCTGCCCATATATACTACTAATGTCTTAATAAACTTTCATCTTATTTTTAAGCTGGTATTTGACTTATCTTCCTATTCATTTGTATTTACATATTTGAGCAAGAAAAATCATACTATATAAAAAAATTAAGTCTCTAAGTTGGTTTTCAACAGTCGAACTTCCTTAAGGGCATACATTTGATATCTTTTAGAGTATTTCTGCCAAAATTCATAACAATCGGACGTCATCTAACATTTTTAGAAGTTTATCCATAATTAATCTATAATTAATATAATAAATATTGTCAAAACTATGTAAATATTGTCATGCCTTTTCCCGGCTTCTTCGAAGTGCACACGAGAAGAAACGATGGAATTATTGTAAAGTTTAAGGAAGGTTCAGGTTCTCTAACGAAAATCCTCACGCGATCGAGCGAATCGCGATAATGTTGGGCGCCAAACGTGCTGAAGGCGACGTCAGTTGCACGAATACTAAGAATCACGAACAATATTAAAACCCCAAAATTCCGAGATCACGAAAATATCACTAAAATTGAAAAGATTCACTCGCGTAAGAGCTAGCTCTACCTAAGTGACTACCTAACGGCAGAGGGGCTGGGTATTTATGTGAGGCCCGATTCTATGGGAAGATGAATGAATATTTGAGAACAAAAAGGCTAATTAAAGCAAGGATTACAAGGAATGTAACAAATACGAGCGCGTTTATAATATATTAAAAATAGTTATACAAAGAGGATTCTTGGTCACGGATACAGCCGCCTGGCTGCCACCAGGCGGTGATGGCATCGCGGTCGTAAAAAGAACTTGTTGGGGGAGGGGGGGAAATAAGGTGAGGGAGCGCGTAGAGAAGAGAAGAAAAATGTAAAAATGTAAAATGCAAAATATTTATCTAATACCCCCATGTATTTAATGTAATTAATTTATTTAATGTAATTAAAATCTAATATTAGAGAAAATGTATCTATTGTAAATGATGGGGAGAGTAGGAGTAAGAAACAGGCGATATTTTTCAAGTTCAAAATATTTATTTAAAAGAGATATTACATGAAATAATTATTTTATTTTTTTGAAAGAGTACACGTTTGAACATGACGGCATACAACATGAGAATTTACGAATTTATATTTACAATAAACAAAAATTTTATGAAATAACTGTATGATCAATCGGTTATTTCGTTTACAATCAGAAGTAAACAGATTAAGAAACTGGCTAAGATTATAGCCGTTACACATAAAATGTAGAAATACACAGCAGTATTGTCCATAAGTTTGAGAAAGTTCCCTGTAGCATTGTCGTATTCCAGCGATACGTGATGGAGTATCATCGAAGTCGTAAGAAGAATCTTAGATCTAAGGGCGGCAAGCCATAGCTATCGAAATACGTTTCTGTTCCTGTATTCATCAATAGAAGGCGACCCAGTGTTCTCCAGGTCGATTGTGATCGTCCGTGTTAGCGACAATGGCAATTGATCTCGTCCACACCCTCGGCAGTCAATCGGCAGGATAGACTCCTGTATGTCGGAGATGATGTAATGCTTCCAGCGAATTCATTTCTCGTCATCGGAGAGCATGAAAGAGAAAATGTTTGCGTAAATTCAAAATGTACCTCTTTTGCCGGCGTGTGCGATGTGGAGCTCCCAAAATTGCTCGAATTGTGAGATGCTAGTATTAGCTTTATCTCTATCGGCGAGTCAAATTTTGGAAAATCTTTTTTCTCCTCGTCTATTGCTTGTTTATTCTCACTTTGATTCATCTTTTCTGTCAAATTTTCTTCCACGCTTCAATGTTGCGAATGATATCGTGTTTTTGATTTTTAAATTAAATTGAAAAATTCCCACTGTCTGTCTTTTCGCTCTCGACATCACTCTCGCTCCAATTTTCTGAGGGAATCTCGTAACTTGAATTGTTGCTATTTCGTATAGTTAGCCAACGTTTCAATTTGTAAATGTTGCTTAAGGCGTAATATGATTCGAAATCCGTGATGCGTGCAGCGTTGTCCACGATCTTCGAAATCTGGTAGATTTTTAAAAGCCGGAGAAATTCCTTCTAGATTATATATGTTTCTAGAGAATAGATTATTCAGATAACGTGTCTTCTCTTGTCCTCTGATGTAGATATAGCGTGTCATGTAATGTCATGCAGATGTATCATAAAATTTTTGGATTGACGTCTCCATCGAACCATTCGATTCCGTGATAATTTCATGTAAGCCAGTTGTTTTCTCATCTTACTTTCACGAGTAAATCGTCAAATGGACAAAGTGATGTCATAATCCAGTGTCCGGTGAACGTCGCATTAATCGCTAGAACCGCGACTTCTTTCGAAATAAAGTTTTCTTCGACTTCGCGAAAATTTGTATGTCGATGACTGTATCCATGATATTCAAATTTTCGTTACTCTTTTTACGAAATACTAGTCGGTGTCGCAAACAAGACTGAAGCTTTTTCGTCATCTCGCGTCCAATTAAATGAGAAAAAAATGTATAATGGGAAAAAATAATTTTCTCACAGAAGCCATAGGGCTAACCGGAAAAGTCGATAATGATTTGACGCGAGGAATCGATTTCTAAAACGTTATCAAATTCGGACAAAATACAATTAATAGTCAAAAGCTTTTTCGAATCTCACTTCTAATCGTAAGCTTCCGTGTTTTACGAGATTCCAATGTCCTGCGCAATTAGCGGATAGATCTGGAGTAAGATCGAAAACGAAAAGAGTGTAGCCATTGGCGTAATCGTCTCTACTTATTAGAATTACCTTCGTTCGGAAAAAGAATATTGGTTCCCGAAAATAATGTGTGATAAGCTTCAACATAGAACGGCTCGTCTTTCGAAAAATTTGGTTGTATCGATCGACCTGGGAATTTGCTATCGGCGAAAAGAAATTTATCGTAATTTTTGAAATTAAACAGGTTCAATTTTCTATCGCCGTTAAACACCTTGTTATTAACAAAGCCGATTATTATTTATTTCGACAGCTATCTGAGTATTGCATTGTCTATTAATTCTCCCACAATGTCGGCATGTATCGTAAATATTTTAACTTCTATTTTCGTAAGGGAATACTTAGCGATAGTTTTATTCAGCATTCTAGCATGTACGAGTAACACACCCTTATTTTTGCTCTTCTTATGAGTAGACTTGCGTCAAGAATGCGTATTTTTGATATCATTTTATTCTCCACAAGACAAAATGAATCTTTTGAACGAACGAAACTCATTCTAACTTCCACTTCGTTAATTAAAAATTTATTTTGATTGAAAATGTCGCAGTGAAGGTGGCCAATGAGATCTAGTGATTTTCTTGAATGTATTGCGCGTCTCTCGAGTGCTGTATTTGAATTTGATGAGTCTAATGTGTCGTCCACCAGGGATATCCGCGTCCCATAAGCAAGAAGTTAGATGGGAGATTTTTGAAGATGAAATTTAATAATGCCTCGATGTACGCGCGATACGCGTAAGCGTTGTTTGATGGCGATGTATGAGCTTTTGATTGAAATATACATTGATTTGGTTGAACATGGAATGCAATCCATAAATGATTTATGGGTCCTACTTTTGCCCTGCCGTCGAATGCGACCGATGTGCTCTCCCCGCGATCGCTTTCTACGCGTATGTGAAGGCTCAATATGATATGAGTGAGATCCAGAGAGTTTTCTCCATGTCTGGGTATGACGAATTCTATGGGCGAGTCCGCGAGCGAAGTTACGGGTTTGTAATAAACCTATTGCGAACTCTCAATGCTGATTTGCTGATAGGAAGTAGAAAGAAAAGATCGAGTTCGCTCTTTATACATTTGCTTGAGTGAGTATGAAGAAAGGACATGCTTTTTCTTCAGCCATGAATTTCTATCTCAATTAAGAGAATATGTCGAATACATCGCGTTTCTTGACTCGATATTTTCTAGCGGATGGTTTTTTGGTTTTTCTTCCCGCATGAATTTTTTTTTGTTCTTCGTCACTTTTTTGTTCTTCTTTTGTGGTATTTTTTTTTTTTATTTTCAGTTTGATCTTGGGTGGCATCTGCAGAGTTAGATCAAAATCTCACCTATGTTTTTTTAATGAAACATGCTATATTTATTGTAGACTCTAATACACAATTATTATTGATTATGTTGATTTATACGAGAATATAAGTTCGAAAAATTCCGGTCCATAATATAGAAATGATCCCACAAATATCAAACTGCTACAATTTTAGAAAAGTTTGATCCTTCACAGATTACTGTTAAAATTCAGACAGACGTATTCATTAGCTTCTTTGTTTCGTATCAAACAATCAGCTTCTGATTCCATCATGACAATGCATCTATTCACATTTCTTTAATTGCAGACGCAAAAAAATTCTACAAATTGATTCCGCAATTGTATTTCTTTTCATTTATCAGATTTGAAAATCAAAATGCCTCTAAATACAGTAAATTAAAACAGTAAATTAAAAATAGTCAACTCACGATAAACACCTCTGACATTTATTTATAACTAGCCAAAGCATGATTTACGGCTGTGATTTTTTTTATTATACATTATTATAGCTTGTCAACTCACGATTAACGCCTCTGGCAGTAAATTAAAAATAATCAGCTCACGATGAACGCTTCTGGACATTGGATCATAATTAGGCACAATTTATTGTTATAACATTTAACTACATCACTTGTATGAATAAATAAAAGTGATATTTTCACGAATGACATGAAGATACTAATCTTTCCCTTCTGGTTTTATATAAATACATATACAGTGCCTTCCAACAAGAAACACATATCACAATAATCTTTTAACCAATTTTGACTTTACAAGATGCCTTCCAACAAGAGAAACACGGTATGACACGTGCATCATTACAATCTTGTTTTTCGCTAATGTACAAGGATGAGATAATCACTGTATGTACTGAGTGAATCGCTTATTAGAAAGCACCCCATACCTTCTCTTACCAAAGTAGCAGACAGTTTTCTGCTACTATATATATTTTTTCTATTTTGTGGACACAAAACATTATATAAATATATATATATATATATATATATATA
>NW_017259205.1:329053-346396 GCF_001594045.1 Atta colombica
GTATGGTCGCAGCATGTTTCCTATACTGCGACGCTCTTGAGATGCACGTCCGATTCAGGTCGTCAAGCGTTGAACAGTGAAGAAAAAGTAGACAGTACTTCCGAAATCGGCCTGAAATGCGCTAATTTCAAGAACATTGAAATACACATATATAATTTCTATAATTTTATAAAAAATATATTTGAAATAATATGCTTATTAATAACGTTAAAAAAAAATTACGAAAAAAAGAAAAAAGCAGGATCGAACATAAGATCTTCAACATTCTGATCTTACGCCCGAGACTATACTGAGTGAAGGGATCCTTGCGGATCACTTCTATGAACTTATATGAATTACATATAGCGCACGAAAAGTTGTAAACTTCATCAATTATCATGTTTTGAAATCATTTTTGCTATTATGTTAATAAGAAAGATATACGATTAATATAATTTAATAAATGGAAAATGAAAGAATTTTAAATCACAAACATGATTGCCAGTTCTCTTTTTTTTTTTATCAAACTTCAGTTTCTTGGATTAATATTCGATACTCCAACAGAAATGAAAAGTTTACAAAAATTGGAGATTTTCACATTTGCTGAAGTATCGAATATTAGTCCAAAAAACTGAAGTCTCTATCAAAAAAAACGGAGAAGTGGCAACCATGTTTGTGATTTAAAATTCTTTCATTTTCCGTTGTCTCGATAGAGCAAGACAAAAAAAAAACAAAAACTGATAGTAGCTCCGATTGTAATCGGTGAGCCTCCGCGCGGACACGCCACGGACACTGGGCTCGTCTAATAAAACAGCGAGTCTGTCCCTCAGAGTCTGTCCTTCTCTTTGTGGTCGCTTGTTTCTATGCGACCGAAAATACTTTTTCGATCTCGAAATACTTAATCTCGGCCGCTTAGCGTGTATCATAAGGGAGCAAAAGACATTCTAGATAATACATAACTTTCACTAAATTATATTAATCCTTTGTTCTAAGATGTAAGTTCTGATGGCGCGTGCCATAATCAACAGCCTGGAACGAGTTGTTTATGTTTGGCCCGATAAACGTACCACAGCTCTCACCCATGATACTCATGTTTAGCCTGATTTTCTTATTACGAATCTCACACGATATTGAAAGCAAAAGGATTAATTATATAAAGATTAATTATATACCTTTCTCATTATAATAGCAAAAATGATTTCAAAACGTAATAGTTGACGAGATATAGTTTACGACTTTCCGTACGCTATATGTACCGCGCTCGTAGAGATGATCCGCAAGAACTCAGCGTGATCGATTAAGTGCAAGATCAGAATGTTGAAGATCTTATGTTCGATCTTGTTTCTTCCTTTTTTCGTAATTTTTTTTAATAAATAACTATAAATATTAATAAAATATTATTAATAAACATATTACTCTAAATATATTTTTATAAAATTATAAAAATTATATGTGTATTTCAGTGTGCTCGGATTAGTTACACATTTTGAGCCAATTTCTGAAGTGCTGCCTACTTTTCCCTTACAACCGCTCAATGCTCGAACCGCTGGATCGTGCGCGGATGTGCATCTCAAGAATGTCACAGTATAAGAAACATACCTTCCAGCAAATTATCATGAAAATATTTTCCTTCCTAATTAATAATTGTTATTTTCTTAATAATGGTGATTGAACTCATATTAATAAGTAAATACATTTTACTGAATGTAATGTACTTTTAAAATACAGGTGTATAAGCTTAAATCCGCTGTTTGCTCATAGATGGCATTAGTGAGCGTACAAAGCTACCCTTGGCACACAACACACTTTTTTTTATGTGTTTGACATCTGTCAACATTAACCAGTGCACATCATCAGCAATTTCATACAACATACATTTTTTTTTTCATAATCATGTCTAATTTTTTGCTAAAAAAAAGCATATGCGGGAAGCTTTGCTTTTCTGTTTCAATTTGAAGAAATCGGCTGCCGAATCGCATCGAATGCTGGAGGCCTATGGCGACAATGCTTTATCGGAAACAACGTGCAGAGATTGGTTTCGCCGGTTCAATTACGACAATTTTGACCTGAGTGACAAGAAGCATGAAAATCAGCCCAGGAAGATTGAGGATTGTCAATTGCAGGCTCTTTTGAACGAGGACGACCCAATTGCAAAAAATGCTTGCCGAGCAATTGGGTGTTTCTCAAGCAGCCATTTCCATGCGGCTACATGCCATGGGGAAGGTTCAAAAGATCGGAAAATGGGTGCCGCAAAATGGGTGAACTGAACGATAGGCAGATGGAGCAACAGCAAAATACATGCCAAATTCTGCTTGCCAGACAAAAAAGAAAGTCGTTCCTGCATTGGATTGTGATGAAAAGTGGATCTATTTTCAGAATCCTAAATGCAAAAAATCTTGGGTTGATCCCGCCCAACCATCAACATCTTCCTCAAAACCAAATCGCTTCGGACTGAAGACGATGCTGTGCGTTTGGTGGGATCAAGAGGGTGTCATCTACTACGAGCTGTTAAAACCTGGTGAAACTGTTAATGCTCATCGCTACTACCAACAACTGATGAAATTGCATCGTGCTCTACGTGAAAAAAGACCACATTATCGGTAAAGACATGACAAGCTGATATTCCTCCACGACGACGCATCATTGCACACGTCAACAATGGTCCAAAACTACTTGGAGACACTCACTGGAAAGTGTTACCCTATCCCGCTTACTCACCAGACCTGGCACCTTCTGACTATCACCTGTTTTCGTCGATGGGCCACGCTCTCGCTGAGCAGCACTTCGATTCTTACGAAGACGTCCGAAAATAGCTTGATGAGTGGTTTAGAATTCTTCGAAAGGAAGAATTCCTTTGAAGAATTTTTTTGGCGTGGTATATACAAATTGCCCGAAAGATGAGAAAAATATATAGTTAACGAGAGCAAGTACTTTGAATAAATTAATTTTTGCTTTCTAGGAAAAAAAATGTGTTTTTCTAACTTAAAAACAGCGGATTTAAGCTTATACACCACAGCTGATAAAAAACAGAAACAATATTTCTAAAATATGTATAATAATTATGTAACAAGAAGGTGCAATACTAATATAAAGTACCAAATAAATTGTTTACAAACCTGGAAGGTGACACATTCATTTTTTTATAATATTTTGATTAAATGTCTTCTTTTCGTAATTCATTTAACTTTGTATGAAGTTGTAACCTCAACTTCTAAAACAGCACTACTAGTGCTTTAAAAAAAGATACAAATCCATCTGGAGTCTCTACGAATGTATAAAGCAAATAAGAAATATGAAACAAGTTTACATACACATAAGTAATTATTATGTTTATATTAGGTGTAGTAAAAAGAAATTCATTATTTTTCCATTCAATTTCATGCATCCGAATTCATCCGAAAATGGCTTGAAAGTGGTTTACCTTGAAAGATGAGGAATTTTTTTGGCATGGTATACACAAATTGCCGACATATGGGAAAAATGTATAGTTAGCGAGGGCACTTTGAATAAATTTGTTTTTTCTTCCTAGGAAAAAAAAATGTGTTTTTCTGACTAAAAAACAGCGGATTTAAACTTATACATCTGGTATTACTTTGTTATTTTTATATATACATTCAGTTTTCTTTCAAAGAGTTACTGACCACGCTTATGTGCCACAGAATATAATATTTTTTAATATAGAATACTAACAATATTAATTTATGGGTACGGTCAACGCGATGCTGCAAACGCTTTGAAGTGTTTTTTAACTGGTCAGTAAAATTCTTTGTAAAATTCTTTCTTCTAATTGGTCCACTAAACGTTTCAAAATATTTGTAGCGAAACTTTGATCACAGCCTAAGGCTAATAAGAGTCGACACAGAACGAGATACGTAATTTTAAATCGGAATGATGATTTAACTCCAATAACTCCGTGATATCTTCTTTATTCAACATGTGAATAAAGAAGACATGTTAAATAAAGAAGACATCACAGAAGACTAAGGAAAGTAAAGGATTGATAATTTGTTAAAAAATTGCAGCATATTTCTTATATATGCGACGCTCCTGAGATACATGTCCACGCGCGATCTAGTGCGACTCAGCCGTCGACCATTAAGCGGTAATAGGCGGCGAGGGAAAAGAAGGCGACACTTCAAAAATCGGCCCAAAATGTGCAACTATTTCCGAGAAAAATTTAACAACATGTACTCCAACTATAGGAAGAATACCGAATCACTTCAATAGATAAATAAAAAATTATTTGTATATTGCACAATGTATAAAGGCTTTTTATGAATTATAAAATTATATTGATATCATCCTTATGATTGTATTAATCATCGCATTTTTTAATTCATTATCAGAATTTTTATACATTCCGATAATAGTTATAAAAAAAAATTTTTCACAAAAACTGTGATCGACATTAAACGTAACATTATTACAAAAACATGATTTTTTTTCGGATTTTTTCTAAAGTAAACAGATTTCATTTACATATAATGTGCGAAAATCGCTACTTGTTAGAGAGGATCTGGTATTAGGAGACATGATGAGATGCAATGAAAACAAATATGCGTGAGAATTTGACGAACTTTATTCGACACTATTATTGTCCATATACTCACTTTTTCCGTTAGTAGCGAACGATGTAGACGGAAAGATGCAAAGTGCAAGGAGCGAGAGTTTGATAGGAAGTACCACTGTGAGAATGGGGCGGGAGGTGGCTGTTATCACAAGATTTTATAAGCGCCAATCTTCTGGAAAGATCTAGATTTTTCTAGCACCGGATATGTTGTCATTACGATCTTTTGAGAAAGCCGACATCGTTAAATTTGTGAAGTTGTGATCACTCCAGTTTGAATTGCCTGGGAATATCATCGGCGGGGTGCTGTACTCCTCGTTACGTCACGCCACATTGGTCCTCACGCTTATTGCACTCGGAGCGCTCCCAATTCTCGAGGGAATTCGCGCATACTACGTCGAATTATTGTTGCTACAATTGTCGGTTTAAAACATTTATTAACAGAAATATACATATAATTTCAATAATTAAAATATATTTGGCCTGTACTATGTGTTTATTAACAATGTCACTTATTTAAACAAAAAATAAAAAAAAATTGAAAAAAGAAAAAAGGACTCGATCGTGGGATTTCTAACATTCAGATCTCGCACTCTACGCGCGAGACCACACAAAGATCTTGCAAACCACTTCTATGAACGTGATATATAACGCTCATAGAAAGTCATGAAAATGTTAATTATCGTGTTTTGAAATTATTTTTGCTATTATACATAAATTGGAGGGATATACGATTAGTATAATTTATTACTTGTATGTTATCTATAATGTTTTTTCTCCTTTTATTTACACATTGAGCGGTCGAAATTGCCCAGAAAGCATTTTCGGTCGTTAGAAAGCGATTATAGAGAGAGAGAGAGAGAAACAGACTCTGAAGGATAGACTCGCTGTTTCGTTCGTTGAGTCCAACTCGACGAGCGGAGCTTCACCGATTACAATCGGAGCTTCTATCCTTTTTTATTTTTTCTCTGTCTCACTCTGTCGTACTTCTGTTTCGATAATTCTGCAATTCAAGAACGTGAATTCTATCGATTCCGATTTGGCATCATCGCTGATGCGACAAGGACACATTCTTTTTCTAAACAACGATCCTGATATATATATATATATATTTCTATATATATATATATATATATGTACAAAAATATATTATTATTATTATGGCGTTTCCAGCTGATAATATAATATTAAGTGTAGGAAAAAGTTCGTGGCGTTTTTCCCGTTAGATGGCATTAAAAAAACGCCACGAATTTTTTCCCACACCATAATATATTGCTTGTTTATACAATGATTCAATTCATTTCTGTCGGGCGTGCGCGCGCGTAAATTTTCTCATAGTTAAAGAGATATTAATCCTTAAAGATAGCCGAATACGCGCGCTCGCCCGACCTACTACTGTGTATGAAGTATATGCCTACCGATCGCTTGGCGCAAGAGCCTTGGGAGTTGGGGATTGGCTGGCAAGCGCACACCGCCGCAAGCCTCCATAGCTCGATGCGCTTACCAGGCTATCCCCGCTTCCCACGGCCCGCGCGCCGAGTGATCGGTAGGCGTATACATTTCGCAGTAGTATTCGGCTATTTTTAAGGATTAATATCTCGTTAACATTGGGGATACTTACAAAATAGTAGAGGACTTTCGATTCAATTTAATCCGCTCTACCTGCCTATGAAATATTTGGCGATTATTTCCAGACACTCTGTATATACCATACATACATACATACATATATATATATGTATTTTATATATATGCATCAATAATTTACTAAAATGTATGTAGAA
Organism: Atta colombica; assembly: GCF_001594045.1. Lineage (NCBI taxonomy): Eukaryota > Metazoa > Arthropoda > Insecta > Hymenoptera > Formicidae > Atta > Atta colombica. The sequence goes on from NW_017259205.1 coordinate 335,384, forward strand.
GACAGAACAGTGCAATTAAAATAATTATCTTCATTTATATTCATGTGTAAATAATATGATACGTTTCTTGTTTATGAAGAAATTATTTCAACAAAAAAAAAATTGAAATACAATAACTAATATCATATTTATTTTATTATTATTTTTCCTCTCAAAAGAAAAAACTTTGATCAGAGCACGTAAGAATGAGCCTGAATAAGTCGATAATTCAGATCATTTCTATGATTCAGCGACGCACTTTTCATGATAGCGCCGCTGTCGAAATATCGCGGAACTAAAATACTACTCGGTGTCATGGCTTCGCGTCAATTTCACTTGTAATATACAAACGAAATTTTCGACGACTTTTTTTCTAAAGATTTTCTCTTACACTAAAAACTTTTCCCTATCTTGTTTCTAGAAGCATAGGATTGTTCTTTCAGGTTTTGTGCAATTCGCCAGCTACTTTTTAATGTACAAAATGAAACTCTTACATGTAACACATATTGTGATGTGTCGATTAGAGAAGCCGATAACAAAACTGCAAGTCTTCAATTTTCTTTGGTTTTTTTATCGTTATTTAATTGTAACTGGAATTGCATTATTGTCGATATTTTAATTGTGGAGAAGGACTTTTCCATAATTATAATTAAGAGAAAAGAGTCTTTAATAATTAATTGGGACACTCCAGGAACATCCCCTTAATCAGTGATCACACAATATAGGTTGGAATACAGTCATGATTTTGAAGGGATGGGAGGATGTAAAAATCTTGGATATAGAAAAAAAATTAAATAAGATTCATATCGGAAATGCTGAATATTCAATTGCAAAAAAATAGCTTAAATTTACTATTAGAGTTTTTGCATCACTCGTATGTGAGCATTTTAGAAAGATTTAAATAGTGACTTTGTGTACTCTTTAGCTGATATTGTTTTTAAAATTTGATATTACATTAGGTTATATATTGATTTATCATAACGTATTATTCTCTATGGACTCGCAGAATAGAATTTGACGATCATTAGTCCCGTTGGGATAACATACGTCATAATTTTATATCGTATAATATGATAATTAAATATTATATTTCTTATTATCATTCCTTTGAATAAATTGACTTCTTACACTTGAAATAATGAATTGTAATCTGTAAGAGAATGAGTAATACAATACATTGAAAAGATAACGATATTATATTGCATAATTTATTCTCTAGTCAGTCATTTGGCTTTTTCACGAAGAACCCACCAGAAAGTAGGGAAATGCTCATCCTCAGTCGTACATAGATTTGATTTCCAACATTGTCATAAGATTATTGTCAAGATATCTACGATAGTATTTAATGATTCGTTGATGGTTTGAAGAAAACCGAAACGTACGAATAATATAATATAGATAATTATTGTATATTTATATCCTATGTAAACATTTATTGTTAATTATAGAAATTTGCGCATCAATATCCGCGCTGTGTATATGCTTTTATTGTCCATGTATTTTATTGTATTTTATAACATAAAAATGTGAGAGTTTTTTACAATCATTAATATATGGAATGTTTCGACTTATTGTGAGTCGAAAAGTCCTCTACCATTTTGCAAGTTTTAAAATAGTTAACAAGATATAAATTACTAAAAATTGCCAAATATTGGCCTTCAATAATTTTGTTTTCAAATACTGTCAACTTTATAGAAAAACAGCAAGAGACAAAAATTGTTTATTTTCTTCTTATACAATTCTAAGAATTTTTTCAGAATTTTTTATGAACTTTTAGTATTACAAAAATTTTCTTATTTTTCAACATGAGAAAATATGGTATTAAAAAATTCTGAAAAAATTCTCAGAACTTTATGAGAAGAAACTAAATAATTTTGTCTCTTGCTGTTTTTCTGTAAAGTGAATAGTGTTTGAATAAAAATGATTGAAAACCAGTGATTTTTAGTAAAAAAAGAACTTCACTATTTTATGTTATTATTTTTGTTATTAAAAGTATAGTAACTAATCCAGCACTGATCAAGCATAAAACGTGAAACAAGATCGCAGCAAAGTTTTAAGACCGATTTTCACAGTGCCTCAAAATGTCAAATAACCTTAAATTTTCGCTGTGATAAAATTATTTGTTGATATATTACGCTTGGAATTCTTGAAAAAATTCTTGATGCGACGTGTAACCGAGTAGTCGAATACACACTTTGTTCTGTATCGCTGTCTTTCTTTTAAAAATTATATCTCGAAAACGGCTAGGTTTCCAAAAAAGGTTCGTATGATTAAAGTCGCCATATAGTACTATTTAAAGCTACTAAGAACAAAAATCGATATTGGCCTGATATAGCACTGATTATGGCGATTTTGAAGATATTAAACATTTTGAAGATATTAGAACAGGAATGATAATGAAGAATTACTCAAAATAAAATATCACCATATAAAAGAGCAGATTTTTTTTTTGTAAAACATAAAAACAGCAATAACTTCATTTTATTAATTCCATTTTATTAATTCCATTTTATTAATTCCATCTGTAAAAAATCTAGAGATATATGAACAATGACAAATCATAAAAAGATCTCGCATTATCCTATATGAAATTGGATCCCGATGAAATCAAATCCCGGTTTTTTTCATGTGTTATAGCTTATGACCTGCTGCACAAAACATGTAAGTTTTAAAATGAACAGTTTTCGCATTTGATTCGCCTGTCGCAAACATCTCACCATAAAATGCTCAATAACTTTGAAACAGTTGATCTAAAATTATGGTGCTATGAAAAGATATCAACAAGGATTATAAAAAAGTGAAATAAAGTAGGAGTTCTTACTGAGTTAACCTTGCCCTGCCTTGGCGACGCTACTCAAAATCAAACTAATGAACTCAGTGACTAGGCCTTTTTAAACTCTAAAACTTTTATCTAAAACATTTTTTTGTAAAAACTTATATTAGATGTAGTAAAAAGAAATCCATTATTTTTGCATGAAATTGAATGGAAAAATAATGAATTTCTTTTTACTATACCTAATATTTTCGAGATTTTTGCCATTTCGGAACATTTTATATTCCTTATACGATTATAAAGATTATGCGTTTCGCGGGTTTCTTCCGTGTCCATTCTTGGAATGCCAACGTTTCGTGAACTTTGCAGTTCACTTCATCAGCGTGAGCAACAGTAACAGAGTAACAAAGTATCGTTTATATAAGAGTACATATCTTGGATTTATATACGACAGTATGTAATTATTTGTGGGGTATAATTGTTATGACCCAAACATGGGTCATACCCAAAATCTACGTTTTCTGCAGACCCGTAGTTAAAGCATCACAAATCAAGTCACTTACTTTTGATTTCAAAACCGATGACATACTTTATTTTAAAATGTAATCATTAATTGGGTCTAATTTGTAAATATAAAAATGTAAGTCTCGAGCATCTCGGGAGGCTGTTCCGAAAAATCAAGAAGACACACGATTACTGTGAGAATCTGCGTTACTGCGATCGTTACAGCGAGATGTAAGATTGTTTTGCATCTAGACCCCACAAGATTCTTTTATTTCGAAAGAAAGAAGGAATTAGAAGGGGGCCAAGGAAGAACGCAATTGATACCACTCTTGTAGTTATCGCTCTGAGGCGAGAATCACAAATCGGATGTATTTGATTATGTTCCAAATATGCAAAACAGATTTTCTCCACGAAAGAAAAAAATCGTGGAGTCATCAAGATGTAACAATTGTAATACATCGAGTACTTGTAAGTGATAATAAAATTTCTTACACCACGATCGCTGGCCTATATTAATTGGAAGACTTTGAGCCCTTACAAAACGACATCGCCACGTTCAGTCTGTAATTCTGCCACGCCCGGAGTGGCACGTCGTACCTTAATGGTACGACTGACCCCCTAAATTCTATAAATGGTGCCCGGAATGGCACCCTTGCACTCTGAGTGGTACAACATTTCGTGGCAGCGGTGGGATATAACTATATCATATCAGAATTCATCCAAGGACAACGCATGTCGGAACCAAGCAGAGTAGCCTATGCACATTGACCACTCGAGGAAGCAGCAACGAATTGACCAATATCGATAACAGCGAGTTGATCACGCAGACTAGGCCAAGCAAACTACAAGCACTAACTGTACTTCTACTGTAAGTCGAAAATTTTTTTAAAAACGCGTGAATATCAGACAATACTGATAACCTTTCACCGAACACATCGTTATTAAATACAAGCACAATAGAACAATTCGCCACTTGTGCAGATGGAACGGACCGCGAGAATCATGACAACCGCGAAAATCGTGAAAATACTATAAATCGTGAAAGTCACGTAAATCTCATTGAATTAAAATCAAGCGAAGAGCAAGACTTTCGTGAAAATAACAAGGTCGTAAATTCCGTCATAGAAATGCACCGCACTCCGCTTAGTGTAAAACGACAAGCACTGACAGCACCGGAGAATTAGCACAAGCTGTAATAGAACCACAGTTACTAGTTGGAAATGACCATAACGATTTGCAAACAGATCTCTTATGTAACATAATGTTGGGAATTAAAGAACTCTGGGAAGAAATGAAAGGTATGCATAAAAGAATAAATAAACTAGAGGATCATCGAAATACTCAGCACGCGACACACGCGCGGATCGATTATCGCTTAAACAACATTTACGGAAGTAAGACCAAGAACGTAACAGCACACACACACGTAAACAAATATATGAAACTTAAAGAAGCACGAGAAATGATACCCAAATTCAATGGAAATTCACAGGTAAACTAAAAGAATTTCTAAGCATATTCATATGCCATAATAAATCTAATAGATGAAAGAACGTTACTAGATGCTATATTGTGCATCAAGTTAAAAGGCAAAGTAATGATAAATTTCGAGACACGGGATATATATAACTTCCAACAATTAAAATCGGAGTTAGAAACTTGCTATCTTAGCAAAAGAAACACTCACTTACAAATAAAATTTAATATTATTAAATAAAAATCGAGTGAGAACGTTAAACAATACGGTTTAATTTGAGAATCGATAACTTATCAAATGGAATTATATGAGTTAATGATCGAAGGATAGGGATATAACAACCCCAATAAAAACGCATAATTCTAGATGCTATTTAAAAACAATATCTACAGAATTTCCAAATAGGATTGCGAGATGAAATCGAACGACTTGTAAAGTCAACATTATGCTACACTGCAAGAAGCAATAGCAGGAACATTGCTGAAGAAAAAATCAAGGGACTATTTGGTAGTAACCCTCACTACTCAAATCATTACCAAGGATCATATCAAAAATGTGGGAAAATGGGACACAATAGTCAAGAATGCCGAATCAGCAGATATGCTGACCGACGTTTGTTGCCAAAGCCGAGCGGACAAGGTAACATAAATACAGCTATGAAATATTGCAACTACTGCAGAAATATAATACAAAATATAATACAAAATAAAATGGCGGTGGAAGGAGGAGAAGAAGCCGATTTCGCAAAGACGAAATCGCCAAAACGTGCACCGCGACTACCAAATTTCACTAAGGTGTCACGAGCCAGTACAGAGCGGAATTTAATAAATTTGCAAATCAAAGAATTCAAGAAAAGAAAAACTCAATTTCTTTTCGACACTGAAGCACCAGTAATCCTCATAAAACTACGGAATTTGAGGGAAGAAATGTTAATATATGAAGACAAAATGACGTCAGCTGGAGTTACAAGACACAAAAAACTGTTATAGAAAAAATAACTGCCATATTATTAGATGAACTATTAGATATAGCACGTAATTGTAGATAATTTTCCAATCGACTACGAAGGCATACTTAGAGTTCATTTCCTACGAAAATATCTTGCGAAATACAACTACAATAACAAGCTTTTAAAAATAGGAATAGTATATTGAAATTATATTCCTACAAAATAATAAGAATCATCCCTAGATGCGAGACAATCATAGAAGCCAGCACTACAAACAATATGGGAGTAATTCAAGCAGAAAAAGCGCAACTAGGAGTACTTATTGGTAATTATCTGGTACAGCCGAAAAATCATCTCTGTCTGAATATCATAAATACCACGGAGATGTAGAAATGCAAGTACCTTGCGTAACTCCAATAGAAATAGCGTCGAAAGACATTTGTGAGTCTATATAAAAGGAAGAAGAAGAAAAAGAAATTAAGACAGTAATTTCAAGAAACATCTGCGAAAATACTTCAAAGTTAGAGCATTTAAATGCTGAAAAAAAGAAGAGATAACAGTAATCTGCACGTAGTATTCCATTTGAAAGGAGATCCATTGATGCATATCAATACTGTCGTACACATGAAATTCACACGCAGATAGATAGTGTGCTTGTTAACGTGAAATCGTATCGGATATCCGAGAAACTTAAGAAGAAGTGCACAAGCAAATACGCACAATGCTTAAAGACGAAATTAGTATTGGGTTGTCCGAAAAATTCGTGCCGAAGGCAAATTGACATTTTGAAGGAAAATTGAAACGCAGAAAATTTAAATTTTAGTATACATTTATTAAATTATATAAGTTAGTCAGCACGAACTTTTCGGACAACCCAATAATATGATCAAGCAATAGTCAGTGGAACGTGCCATTACTTGTAGTACCCAAAAAGACTGATGTAATAGAAACACCTAAATTATGCATAGTCATAGACTTTAGAAAATTGAACGACTTGACTATAAGTAATTCTTTTCCTCTTCCTAATATATAATCAATATATAATCAATATATAATCAATATATTGGATCAGTTAGGAAACGCTAAATACCTTACTATCTTAAACTAGCATCTGATTATCACCAAATTCCTATGACTGAATCAAATAAAGACAAAACTACTTTTTCAACAGCTTATGGGCATTACGAATTTAATAGAATGCCTTTCAGACAAATGTGCCAGCCACTTTTCAAAGATCAATTCTGTTCTAACTTATAAGATATTAACTGTTTATCTAGATGATACAGTCGTGTACGATTTACAGGAGCACAACGCGCGACTCGTCGAAATATTATATAAGCTGAGACAGCATAAACTAAAATTACATCCTGAGAAATGCGAATTTCTCAGAAAAGAGATCATTTATCTAGGGCATGTAATAACAAATAACAGAATCAAATCCGACTAAGCTAAAAGCTATAAGTGAATTTATTATTCCAGTAAAAATAAAAGAGATACAAGCATTCATTGGATTAATAGGATATTATAGGAAATTTATCGAAAATTTTTTCAAGATCGCAAACTTCTAACTAAACTGACAAAGAAAGGAGAACCAGTCGTATGAACAGACGAACAACAAAATGCATTCGAATTACTAAAAAGTAAATTGACTATCGTACCTGTGCTCCAATATCCAGATTTCACACGAGAATTTCTTGTGACTACCGACGCATCTGATTACGCGATCGGGGCTATACTCTCTCAAGGAACTTTGAATCAAGACAGACTAATACCATACGCTAGTCGCATAATGTCAAGAGCGGAGAGTAATTACAATACTACCGAAAAAGAATTATTAGCCATCATTTGACAGTTAAGCATTAATGATCGTATTTGTATGATACAAAATTTAAAATAGTAACGGACCATAAGCCTTTAGTGGTTGTTTAATGTAATTGACCTTGAATCCAGGTTAATCCGATGGAAAATTAACTAGAGGAATATGATTATGAGATTATTCATCGTGCAGACAAAATGCATATGAACGTGGACGCATTAAGCCGATGCATAAGTACTATTACCTCACCAGAAGATACGACAAACGAAGATACATACAAAGGAAATAGCGAATGAACGAATGTAACGCTGCAGATAAACAATGAATATTTTATGAATACCGCAATTCTTTCCCTTAGAAGGACATCAAGGAATGGAAAGAATTATTAAACATATTCGATTGAAACACAATTGGTCAGGATTAACTAAATACGTTGAAAATTATATTGTGAAGAATGTCAGAGAAACAAATTAAAAGGGAGAACAAAAGCGTCACTTTAGATCACAGATACAGCTCGACGATCTTTCAAGAAATGTGCTTTAGACATCGTCAGCCCATTAACGAGCAACTATGGAAATAAATATATATTAACCTTTCAAGATAATCTCATTAAATTCAGTAAAGCTATATTTATATCAAATCAAGAAGCCGCCGAAACAGCATAACAATTTACATTCAAAATTTGAATATGGAGTACCTGAAAAAGTATTGACCGATCAGGACACAAACTTTGTAAGTGAAATATTTAAAAATGTCTGTAAACTATTAAAAATCACTAAAGTACAGACAATTGCGTATCATCCTGAGAGCAACGGTTAGATCGCTCTCATCGTACCCTGGCAGAATACTTGCGACATTACATTAACGCGAATCAAACGGACTGGGATGAATGGGTTCTATATGCCATGTTCATATATAACACTATTTCACACACTGCAACAGGATATATTCTATTCGAATTAGTTTTTGGAGCAACGTTGCTCTCTGTACTGACAAAATCTCCAAATCCTACGTATTGTTGTGACGATTATGCCAAGGAGTAAAAGAGCGATTATAGGCGACCAATCGAATCATACATATTAATATATATTTATTACAGCGACGACTTGACCATCAAGATCCTGGAAGCTCATTACGAAGATACAGATTCTTTACGTAATCTGGACATTACTAATACTGTATGATGTGGAAAACATGTTAAGAGAGTAAGTTGTGCAATTACAGAATATGTTTAAAATATACAACTGGTGATCGCAATGCTAGAAAGAAATGTATCAAGTTTAAAAAATAAAGTATAAGATTGCTTTTTAAATATGTTTTGATTTCTTTTCCCGAAATTTGTTTTTGTAAAGAGAATAGGAGCAGACAGACTTTATTGTCATTGGCGCCAATCCCTTAAAATATAAAAAAAATTCGATATCGTTAGAATGCATTTTTATAATATGTGTCAATTTGGTATCCTTCGATCATGTCGCAACTGTTCTTCAAAGTATAATGTATATAAAAAGTATAATGTATATAAAAAAATCTCCATTTTAGGTGTGTAAAAAAAATGTGAAAGGAAACATTGTTTAAAAGAAGAGTTCAGGCAATGTTACCGCATCATCGTTGAGAGAACTTCAAAAAAGTTCAGACAGCTAATTATAAGTTCTTCGAGAAAATAAAATATCTTAAACCATGAACTATTAGTTCCAATTCAACAGGATGAGACCTGCCAAAGACAATAAGTTTATTTAATTTTAGAAAATATTTGCTTATAGCGTATTATATATTTTTGTAAAATCTATTTACATGTTTTCTTTTTTTTCACAGCGCATTTTCTCAAACATCATTTAGGACATCTTCGAAATCTCGCTACGCCTCATATTTTGATGAGGAAATATGCATTGATATCGACAGTGTCCAAGTTCCTGGACATTGAGATCCTACAAATAATTTTAACAAAGGGAATGTAATCGTAGTTTTTGACAAGTCTTATTATGAAAATAAAATGTTAGCGTTTTACTTTCTGACAACAATACATACATCTTAATAAAACGCAATCTAGTTAATAAATTGTTAAAAAACCTAAAAACATTGTTAAAAACAGAGAAAGTGACTTAATTTCTCAATCCATCTATAATTTTTTAAATGCAACGGTACCAATATTATCAAGAATTCATGGATTATCCAAGATACATAAGCAAGATTATCCGTTACGAATTATTGTATCTTCTATAGATTCCATTACACAACTTGGCTTCATCTTTACATAAAATGTTGTATTAAATAAAAATTTAAATAAATCTAATAATTTTTTTAAAAATAGTTCTCAACTTACAAAAAACTATCTAAGTAATTCTATCGGAAACTTTCTTAGTGTCTCTAGACGTTTCTCTGTTCACTAATGTCCCATTCGATTCGACAATAAAAAATATTAATAATGCGATGGCAATATGTAGACAACAACATTTCATTATCAAAGAATTTTTTAAAATACTATTACCTTGATTCCACTTATTTTTACTTTAACGGGTTTTATAAACAATCTTTTGACGTTCCTATGGGATCTCCGTTATCATCAATTGCAGCAGATCTTGTGATGCAAGATTTAGAAGAATTCGCACTTGAGGATTTATTGTTGGAAAGAAATTTATTGCGAAGGAAGTGACAATATTGAGAAAAGAAGCTATTTTCTCATTACATTTTTACATGTCCTATGCCATGGAATGGCTTCTTGACAAAACCCGAAAAGTATTGCGCTTCCTGGCTGAATGCTATCATCATGGGAAGATGAAATGATATAATATGATGAAACGCCTGATTACAATGGCTGTAATTGATGCGGAAGAGAATGAATAAGGCTGTCGTATATGTTAAAGGACGCGAATGACTGGCTAATATACTCGACAATTGAGACTCTGGATGCTAATTACGAACATATAGATTTTTTACGAAATCTTAATATTATTAATATTGTACGATGTGGAAGACATTTTAAAAATTATGCGTTACAGAATGTATTTAAAATATACAATTGGTGATCACAACATCAAAAAAATATATATCAAGCGCACGCACGCACGCACGCACACACACATACGTACACACACACACACACACACACATATATACACACGTATACGCACTAACACATAGTGGGTTAGAATCCCTATATTTATCCTACTCACGTTCGAACAATTCTACGAGTAAACTTTAGCATTTATCAGTTACAACTAGATCATCAGTTATTAGATTGTCATAATCAATATATCAGTGACAAAAAGTACAATGCCTCGAATAAAATCGTATGCCTTAGCCAAAAGTATACGAAAAGACGTCGCGCTCGAAAGATTCCACTTCAGCATTCTTGCAGCGCTTCGCATTAAGCGTAATTAAACGTATATTTGTTGAATAGCTATCGGACTAATATTTACAATTAAATAGCTATAAACAGCTATCAGACTGATATCAGACCGTTATTGGTCCATTTTCAACTCCATCTGATATATATATATATATATATATATATATAT
>NW_017259205.1:346496-363492 GCF_001594045.1 Atta colombica
TTCCAGAAGTGGAAAAATTTTATATCACGCGACAGGTTCCTGGACGTCCTGGAATCTGCCATATGAATACAATGGCAGATTCCGAGTCTGTAAACGGTAAATTCTACCATTTTCGGCCCATATATGGCTTATAAACGGTAAATCCGGCCAATCTCGGCCCATATATGGTCCCTAAACGGTAAATCCGGCCACCATCGGCCCGTATGTGGCTTCTAAACGGTAAATCCAGCCCGTATATGGCTCGTATGGTATATGACCTCTAAACTGTAAATCCGGTCACTCTCGGGCCGTATACCATATGGCCTCTAAACGATAAATCCGGCCTCCCTCGGCATTTATATGGCCTCTAAACGGTAAATTTGGATAAATGTATATACATTTTCCATTTTGTATTAGCGGATTCCAGGACATTTGACATTTTCCAGGATTATCTTAGAAAAATTTTATGTTCTAAGGCAGATTCTTAGACGTCTTAGAATCTGCCATATGAATATTGTATAATGGCAAATTCCGGATCTACAACCAAATATATATACTTTTGAATGTACATTTAAATGTATATTTAAATGTACATTTAAATGTACATTCAAAAGTATATATATTTGGTTGTACAAACTCGGAATGTGTCATACGCATATATTATGGCAAATTTCGGATCTGTATACATATAATTCGGTCATTAAAAAATTTTAACACTTTTTCTTCGATGAATTTGAATCATTTTATGATTGGATTCATCAGCGCGACGAATAATAAAATGGTTGCGAAACTATTAAGTCTGTTGAACGCAACCATTTACTCGATGAGCAATCGAAATTTCGAAATGCATCGAAGAAAAAATGTTACAACTTTTTAGTGACTGATTATATGTATTATATTTCAATGTACAGATCCGAAATCTACCATAATACTCACACGACTAATAACTCATGGTATTATTATTACTATATTTATACTACGTTTACTAGATCCGATCGACAAAGTTATATTGATAAAACCTATACACAATACAAGAAGTATTAGGAATAACAATAAATATTAAAATTTCAACTTATCTGATTGGAATAGCAGTTTCTAATATAAATTGAAATCTTGATATTTATTTCTGCTCTTAAAATTATGCATCTTTATAACTACATTAGAATGGATATTTAGTACGACGAACGCTCATTGAGCGCTCAATGAGTTCTTATACCTACTTGATTTTATATTTTTAGATGTAATGGAATATGCTAATCACATGCAAGAGCTCACTGCGCGCTTAGTGAGTGATCGTTGTAATAAATGCACTACAAGTATACACATTCATTTAAATATATATACATTTGGTGTTGAACAGATCGGAATTTGCCATACGCATATGGGATATTATGATAGATTTTGGATCTGTATATTCAAATGTATATACATTGGATTGTATAAACTCAGAATCTGCCATTCGCATATATTATAGCAGATTTTGAATCTGTACATCGAAATGTACATACAACCGGTCACTAAAAAGTTTTAACACTTTTTCTTTGATGAATTTTGCAACTGTTTTATGATCGTTACGTTGATTGGATTAATCAGCGCGACGAATAATAAAACGATTGCAAGACTGTTGAGTCTGCTGTCCACAATCATTTACTCGGTGAGCAATCGGAATTCCGAAATGCATCGAAGAAAAAGTGTTATTATCTTTTAGTGATCGATCGTATGTACAGACTCGAAATCTCCATAATATATATGTATGTACATGTCTGTACAATGTATATACATTTGGATGAATGTATATACATTATAATGTTGTTATAAGGCTCTGCGCACAATATTAGGAGCAAGAATGAATACCAAGATTTCAACCTATATTAGAAACCGCGTATTCCGAAGTAAATGGTATCAGATAAGTTAAAATCTTAATATTTATTGCTGTCCCTAACATTTCTTATATTGTGTATAGGTCTTAACATATCAATAGTATAACTTCGGATCGTGTAAACAAAGTATATGTATGTACCATGAACATAATAGTTGTAGCACAGATTTTCACATAATACATGTAATGCATAGTGTATAAAAGAATCAATTGATCAAAATTTTTCTTTTCCTTGTAATTGAAAGAAAAAAAGGATACTGATTGTCTTAGGTAAACAATAGTCAGCATATGTTATCGAGTAATATATAATTGTGGACTGAATTGATCGATGTCTTACTAGAAAACCAATAAATCCAAAGAAATATTTTCTCATTTCTTGCGAAAAATTGCTGGTATAATTTTCGTGGAGATAACTTCTCGCATAGCGATTATGTTCGTCAATCAATCCCGTCATTTGCGCCCAATTGAAATGCAACGAATCATAATAATAATTAATATAAGTAATAGGGCTCAATAAATTATAAATTTAGTATAACAAATGAGCATTACGAGCCAAAAATTCTAAACTTATAATATTTACCACTAAGGAAAATTTCTTTAAAGGAATAAAATTTTGAGTAAGTACTATAAAAGTTATCACTAAATTCGTCGTCACAATTCCATACTGTGGTTAATCTACTATCCTCATCTGTTCATTTTTTAAAAACATTAATAATATACAATAATAAAGACACATAAACAAAAAAAATCTGTTGGACTTTATTAAGTAAAAACTACACTTACTATCTAAGTAGAAATCAAATATCTCAGACAATCATATACGATTGTAAAACAAAAACTTTAAGAATAAAAATATTTACTTAGGTATACGATTTTTTAAAATTGTGGCATAACTTCTTTCATAGATGTGTTCGCAACAAGATGTTACGGCACACTCGCTGCTGCTCAGATACGTTTACGTGTGTCTCGCGTGTTTTGTTTTTAATGTAGCCTTGATTATTCTACTTACCCCTATATTCAACTGACTCTGTCTCCCTTATAGTATGTTTCAAAGTCCAACAGACCGAGCTCGCCATCATCCAAATCTACCGCTGGAAAGTAGCTCACGGCGAGGCCGCTACTCTTGCCGGTCAGCGATATGTTTTAAACGAGCACTGAGTTAAACAGCGCAATGTCGGTCCTTAAATTGCTTGTCAATCGTTCGTAAAAACTGTAAACAAAACTGTCCGCAATTGTTCTGTACCATAACGTTGATGAGGCGTGCGATTACACTCGATTACATTGTTTGCCAGATATCGTTTAAGTTCCTTCAGCGGTCGAAGATTGCCAAAACTGTCAAAGTATATGATGCGATTCCTTCTTTTCGCATGTATTACCCAATCCAGACCAGGTTCCTGGGGATTGTTCAGATTTACGATACTGCTCTCATTTTGATATACTTCTTCGGTAATGTAGTACGCATAAGATGCCTCTAAAATGCGTATACAGTTTGCAAGTTGTTGCAATTGCACATTGGTAATTACTCCCCTCAGCATTTTTAATGTTTCATCGATGTTTTTTTTTTTGCGCGATACCTTGTCCTTCCGCGCTTGTAGGGAGCGAGATAAACGTGACACGATTATGACGTTGCAACTAACGCTGCGTTTTGTTATCGTTTACTATTTTGGCGACTCCCATCGCGCCATCGACCAATGACCTGAGAATGCCGAATAGCGATAAAACAGGTAGGATAGAACACGCCGTCGCATTTCTTTGTTGGAAGTACCTTGCTCTTCTTCTTCTTTGTTTTCAACCTATACCGATTTTCGTTTTGGCCTTCATAGCTATCTAAACTGCTGTGGCTCTCTCGTGGAGAGTTGAATCACTCGCAGTAATGCATTTCCGCGCCTTCTCGGCGAGTATTGTCAGCGTCGTTCAGCAAGATCGTTGCTGTGCGAATATCCTATGTCGCGTTCGTGAAATGCAGCCAATGAATTAATTCCTTGATCATCTCTAGCAATCGCTTTTCCAACTCTCGCGTTCCCGGAGCGCAAAACTGATATCCGAGAATATATATAGTTCGAAAGAAAGCGCGTTTATTGCACGATTTAATAAGTCTCTCGACGACATTCGCTGCAATTCTTTATTAAAGGCGCTGGATCGTCAATATGCGTTTGATGACTCGATAAATTATAATGTTTTAGGCATTGACGATATCGTTATATCTTCGAATCTGCTCGTATATGTTCAGGTAACATCTGTCCTACAACACAAACCTATGCAATTTTCAAACTCTCGAAGCAGTACAATTTTCGGTATGTATTCTAGTTTTTTTGAGGTTGAACTATGCAGATTATCCGACACGATAAGAAATATTTTGATTACTGATCAATTCAGCTCTATAAATAGGCCTGCTCGCGATATTCAATATTTTGTGGGAAGAGAAAATATGCGTCAGTCGTAAGCGATCAAAGTGACAAATCTTGATGGCAAAGTGCAAACCAATAGAGACACGCAAGCATGGCGACATGCTATCTATACGTCTGCTATCGTCTGCAGACCGTCAAATTATGGCAAGACGAATGAGAAAACTTCCCTTGGAAAGTCCGCACGGCGATTCAAGAACATGTACGTATACTCGAAATCATTGCAACAACCGAAATATCGATACTTGGCAAATTTATTAGCACCGATCGAAGAAATTGGTTATTTTACATTCTCCAATAACAGCAATGTTTCATTCTGAGCGAGGCGCTTCCAAATTCCATCTTTATCTTTGATGATGTGATATGCGACAAGCAGGACGCAATAAGAAAGTACTTTGCAATAAGACGACATACGGACGTCGACTGCTTCTATCTCTGTCAGATGTACGCAAAGATACCGAAGCATCTTATATGCAACAATGCAAATCTGATCCTGTTCAAACAAGATCGTACCAAATCTGAAACGCGTACAACGATCATGTGAATACCGATATATGTCCTATGAGAATTTCTGCGATTTATTGTAAATGTTGGAACAAAAGTATGGATTTCTAGTGATTGACAAGGATAGTGTACTTACCGATGGGTGATACAAAAAACAATTTAATGACTTTGCAATATGTGATGTGATCAGTTGAGCTCGATACGTTGACATGGACAACAGCATAGATCATGAAAAGATAACTAGGAGATTCCGAAAACGAGCGATTCGATTCATAAAAAATACCGCGCTTTGAAGAGTGATAAAATGGAGGTGTATTGGAGAGACACTTCAAATCTATTATTCGACTCGATGAAACAGATTGTTGAAAACACAATACTCCAAGGATCCTATTATAATTGAAACATTTTTTTCAAGAGAAGATGAGAAGCCAAAAAAAAAATGACCGAGTGCTTTGTACAACAATCCTATACAGGCTTCCACGAGGCTTTCTGTGAAATCAATGTTGAGTCAATCGAAAACCGTACCATCCATTGTGAAGTATTTAAAATAATATAACTGCGATTTATCGTATGATCACTCCCATCGTCGAAGAAATTGCCGATGAACCGCTTGTAACATTTATTCGACATACTTCAAATATCCGAGGAGCAAGAAAAGCTGCAAACTATGATTGGGACAGAAATATCTGAAAGCAGTTCTGAAGCGATAAGAAAGCTGTCAATATAGATGTTGTGTATGGAGCTTATTTCAACGACATGACAAAGGAACGATGCTTGGTGACAAACGTATCACCTTACATAAAAATGACAATATAATTATAAATGGGAAAAGATATGATAGAACCGGGCTTGTACGAATTAATTTTCATGAAATTTCCCAACGAAAATATTTGTACGGATGATGACGTACAGACCTATAAGAGCATTCTGCTGACGACAAATGCTCATCTGCGCGGTCATAGCCCAAGTAATGGGTAATAAGGGATACAAGTATAAGAACATAATAATGCCATTGGGTAAAAAAGTTGGAACAAACAAAATAATGGATTTACCGCGTACGATAATGCTAAACGATAACAAGATCGACTATATCCATTAGGACGATCTCAATGAAATTGTGAATTGTCTACGATTGCTTGAGGTCTCGTGCCAAGCGGGTCACAATGATCACGATAATGAGATTATCAATGAGTTTCGCGAAGCCAGTTTGATTATAAATTAACCTCGTTCTACATACGTTGTTCAGTTGACTTCGCAATATCAGTCAATAAGTTTGGATTATCGCTTGGAGGAGGAAGCGCACTATCAGTGGCGTGGATTGTTCAGAAATTACGTGCGTGATAACGCTTTTTGCATAATCATAGCCGATTTTGACGCAAAATCGTGCAAGATTCAGCGAATAGGTGGAGCGAATAGGAGCGCTACCGGTGGATAATTCTGACGCAACAAACAAACGATATGTGCAGCAAAATGTTCAACATTTGAAAGATCGTCTGAAATCGAGAGGAAGATTGCAGTCTTACAAAATAATGTGCAGGTTATATTAAACGAATTTGAAAAAATGATTTGAGAAGTACATCCAAAAAATTATCTGCAATATCTGAGAAATGTCTGCTGATTGATGAAACGCAAACGAAATTGCACGCTCCGGCGAGAAGAAATTTTCCGCGAAGACACGTCACAGTAAATGGATACGATGACTTGTGGCAAGCGAATGTGATCGAGATGCGTCTTTATACGCGATTCAACAAAGATTACCACTACATTCTCACCGTTATCTGAATAAGCATGGACCGAACTGCTCAAAGCCAAAAGCGGGAACAAAGTGACGAAGAATTGCAAAGATGATTCGAGACAATGGAAGATGTCCGAAAAATTACTGACATAGGAAAAAAATTTTACAACTCGGATGTGCAGAAATTCTTGAAGAAGCACAACATCAATTATTATTCTACGTATTCTGTAATGAAGGCTTCAGTCGTTAAACGATTCAATCATACGTTGAAGAAATGTGGAAACAATTTACGCACAATGAAAATTACACGTATCAAATTATAACGCGCGCAAGCATCGAACTATTATGCATCCCGTGACATTAGCCCCGCGATCGCCGACAAGCTCTTAATCACGGTTTACAATCGCGCAAAGATTGCAGCACCCGCGATATAAAGTGGATCGAGCAAATTTAAAACAGTCTTTGATCAAGATTACACGTCGAATTGGAGCACGGAGGTTTAAAATTATCAAAATGCAAAAAACTAATCCAGTAACATACTTTTGGAAGATTCTTGCGGAGAGTCTATTGCTGGAGGATTCTACGAATTGCATATCATCGCTACCCCGACGTACATCTCGTTGAAAAACTGTTGCGCAAGAGAGGGAATGAGATTTACGTGAAATGGTTAGGATTTGATAATTCGCACAATTTGTGAACATAAAGACAATGTGTTGTAAAACTTATTATAAAAATATAAATTAATATTAAACATATTATAAATATTATATATTGTATTTATATATTATACATATTATACATACTATATTTTACATATTATATATAGCATAAACATATTAATACACATTATATACATATTAAACATACTATACAATACAAATGTATTTTATTTAAATCGGTAATGCTCCCATGGCAGCGTGTCGATGGAATCGATATATCACTTATCATCATGTGGACTTAGAGCAATTTTTATTTCTAATATCGTGTACACTTCGTACAATTTGAATTTTATGCACGACTGCGCGTCATTTGGATTGCGTCATTCAAGCACTACGTGTAATCCTCGAACGTTATCCTCGCGTGTTCTTGATGCCCTTTTTCGTATCCTTCTTTTCTTCTACACATAAGGCATACATTTTCACTTTAAGCCCGATGAATTTGATCATGATGGTACTGTTGTTCTCTTTCATAAGGTCAGGAACTTTTTTATTTGCGAGCAGAATGTCGTACGCGTTGTCGCTCGAATAATCGTTCGTGTCAAATCTATTTATATATTTTATGATGTATTTTATGATATATTTATATATTTTATGTTGATTCGCGTTTTATGATATCATAGACATCATCACATTCTATATGGTATATGAGGCTATCAATATCGGTATACATAATATTGCATTTTTCGCGAAACAGTGGTGCCATATATTCCTGAAATTCGTACAAACACATCTTGGATAGGTCAAAGATGCATATATCGATACTCACATATATCTATTTGTCAAACTTCACCTCGAGTTCTATCGCGACCAGATTCTCCGAAAAGATACTACGACTGTGGAAATTTGATTTCGTGATCATTGCATCGTATCTACGGCACCTCAGCATCGTATCTACGGCAATAAGTTTTTAGAAAAACATAATAAAACACATTTTTTATCAATTCATTTTTATTTCTCAACATAGTCTCCTTTCAGCTCGACACACTTGATCCAACGATTCTCCAACTTTTTCAAGCCGTCCGAATAATATGATTTGTCCAACCCTCCAAAATACCAGGTATGTAAATATAATATGAATCTATCAATAGATGGCCATAGCTGTCAATGTAGTTGTCGTCAGACGGCGCTATTTTCCTTGTTCTAACATCTGACAAAGATTTTCAACTCACAATAATACAAGTTTCATACAACAGTATAGTTTGTAATAGCGTTGAACATGAATTTTGTACCTGGAAACTACGATTTGCGGACAGCATTGATTTTCTGTTACTATTTGAAGAAAACTGCTGCAGAATCGCATCGAATGCTTGTCAAAGCTTACGGTGAGCATGCTCTTGGTAAATCACAGTGCTTTGAGTAGTTTAAAAAATTTTAAAGTGGCGATTTTGACGTGAGAAACGAAGAACGTGGAAAAAGTTTGAAGACAGCGAATTGCAAACATTGTTGGATGAGGATGACGCTCAAACTCAACAACAACTCGTGGATCAATTGAATGTGAGAGGCTGTCTCCATACGTTTGAAATTCATGGGAAAGATCCAGAAGATGGGAAAATAAGTTCTACATGAACTGAATGAAAGACAGTAGGAAAATCGAAAAACCACTTGCGAAATGCTGTTCGCCAGGCCAAAAGAAAGTCATTCTCCATCGAATTGTGACTAGCGATGGAAAGTGGATATATTTTGAGAATCCTAAGCGTAAAAGATAGGTAACTCTAGAAGATGGGTAACTCCAGGCGAACTATCGACATCGACTGCAAGACCAAATCGCTATGGACGGAAGACAATGCTCTGTGTTTGATGGGATCAGAAAGGTGTGATCTATTATGAGCTGCTAAAACTTGGCGAAACCATTAATACTGAACGCTACCGACAACAAATGATCAATTTGAATCAAGCTTTGTGTGAAAAACGACCGGAATATCAAAAAAGGCAACACAAAGTGATTTTGCTTCGTAATAATGCATCATCACACACAGCAAAACTGGTCAAGGAAACGATTGAGGCATTTGGTTGGGAAATACTTTCGCATGCGGCTTACTCGCCAGACTTGGTTCCGTCCGATTACCACTTATTTGCATCGATGGGACACGCACTTGCTCAGCAGCGCTTCACTTCTTACGATGTACGAAAATGGTTAGATGACTGGTTTGGCTCAAAAGAGCAATTTTTTTGGCGTGGCATCCACAAATTATCAAACAGGTGGAAAAAATGTATAGCTACCAATAGGCAATACTTCGAATAAAATATTTTTTATCATTTTCATGCAATAAACGTGTATTTTCTATTAAAAAATTCCATATTTACATACCTGGTAAGCCTCTGTTTCGGCGATGAGCTGCTCTCTGATAATGAATCTCTTTCCTCCGAACTATTTCTTCAGATTTGGAAATAGGAAATAGTCGCAGGGGGCTAAATCTGGCGAATATACTGGATGGGGAAGCAATTCATAGCGGAATTCGTTGAATTTGGGCATCGGTGCCAAGTACGTGTGAACCAATGCATTGTCTTAATGGGAACTTTCTTCTTCGCCAAATGGGGACGTTTTTTCTTTAAATGGTTGTTGAAATGGTCTAATAAGGCTACGTAGTAATCATCATCGTTTCGACGGAAGATAATCGAAATGAATTATACCGCGTCCATCCCAAAAAACTGTGGCCATCATCTTTCCGACCGATTTTCCGACCGTTTTCGCTTTCTTCGGAGCTAGTTCACCCAGTGAAGTCCATTTTGATTGTTCCTTCATTTCGGGTGTGAAATAATGGATCATGTTTTGTCGACAGTAATGATGACGCAGAAATTCATCTGGATTATGTTAAAACACCTCCAAACATTATTTTGAAATCGTCACACGGTCGCGCTTATGGTCCACAGTGAACAAACGCGGCATCTTGCCGATAGTTTTTTCATACCCAATTGTTTGTCCCACAGTTGTGCCATGTGATATGACTTTCACTCATCGATCAATCAAAACAATATCGTGGACTTTATCAATGATTTCTAGCAGCTTCAATTGGATGTCCTGAACGAGGTGCATCAAATGTGAATATATGACCATGTTTAAATTTATTCACCCAATTGTATACAGTCGCAAACGCTGGTGCAGATGTGCTATGAACATTATCCAACTCGGCTTTGATTTCTTTCGGCGTTAAACTTTTCATATGTAGACGTTTGATCACTGCACGAAACTCGTTTTTTTCCATTTTGCAAAAAATACAAAAGTTGTTTGCTTAATCGTCTACAGAAATGAAATCACGCGATGAATTCCGTTCAAAATTTAACAGTCAGCTGAGAGATGCTACTTGTCAAAAAGTAGTGTGACATGACACTGCGAGTGCCTTCTGACAGATTTTCTAAGAACTTATCGACTTGCTTCTCATTGTGTTAATAACTTTACGTCAAAGCGAATGCGTTCGTTCTCCATAGTTTTATCAAGTACCATGTTATTCATAAGTTTGTATAAATTTTTTTTAAAATCATTTTTGGCCAAAGTTCTAAATTTTGTGTTTAGTTCTATGTAATCGCATAGCTTTGGAGACCATACGGAGACCATGACGAGTATACTACTGCAGGTTACGATAATGTATAACGAACGCTGTTTATCGCATAATAATGTTGTGAGTAGCTTGTTATCATGCTTGCCAAGTGCTTTCTCGTGCGTCGGATAGAATGGTAGATCAGTGTGCACGTCATGTTGCGGATACTCCGCGTCCACCTCGAGAATATAGCCTGTTGCCGAATCTAATGCAATGGTCGTAAAATAAAAATTTTGTACGTCGTCGAAAATTGGCAATTGTTGACACATTGTCCAGCCATACAGATTGTTGACATCATAGTACATCAAATAATTGTTGTTGGCTCGCGTACCTTCGAACTCAGTCCACCGCGTATACCGCACTCGATAAACATGACCATGCCAATGTCTGTAAGTAATTCAAATCTTACACCCGTGCTTTAACGTGACACGTCCTACGTGAAACCTAGTAAGGTGTAATAATATGCGGGGTCGAGCTCATGATTCGCGACGCAACTGCGTCTAACATCGCGGAAATTTTCAAAGATGTCGGCCAACAACAATACGTCCATTTTCAGATATATTATAAGTCACTATATTCACCAAGTGTATATTCACCAAGATGGAGAATCATTGCCACCCGTTGACGGCGTGCGCGTAAACGTTTTCAGATATCGTGTCCTCTGTCAAAGAATTGTAAAACGATTCGCGAGGCGATAAACATAACTCCTTCAACTTTTCGAAACAGCCAATGTACTCGTACGAAAAGACGCCTTCGTGTCAAAAGATTAAAATTTTCTTCTAATAAATTGGAAAATTCGTGTTGCAGTATCCGTAGCTTATCTTTATTGAGAAAAGATGCCAATTTTTCAAACTAGAAGCGAGAAATCTGAATGAATCTATAAACCGTAATTTTACACAATTTTTTTTATCAATTTGGTACTATCGACATGTTTAGTAAACGAAATATATTTTTCTTTAGTTATCGGTAAAAGATTAATATGTCCTTTGTACATGGCAATTTCCTTAATGATGAAATGCGCAACTAAAATGCGAAAATTACGGCAATGCAAATCCCTATAATTTAGATTACAATTTGAATGCGCGGGGCCTCTGTATCGCCCGGTTAAATGGCAGTAATTGCGTATCCGCGACTGGCACAAACGGTTTCTCGCACACATGACAATGCGTGGCGCTGTTAAATTTTTGCCAATCGTCTCGCGTGAAATCGTCATGGATACGTTAGCCGAAATTATAAACTATACACCATGCGCTAAATTTCTGAGTTCTTCCGTGAATCACGCTGTACAGTCGTTATAACTGCGAAAACGATAGCCCAACAGTGAATCGTACAAGCAGTGCATATATTATCCAATATTAAACACATTATGATGATACGTGTACGTAGCCAATTCAGGATTCCCATTTGTTTTTTCAATGCACATTCCAGGTCGGCGTAAACGACGAAGAGAATGCGTTCCTTCCTGCAATGGTTATTGATATGGTCGAAACTCAGCTTTGTTGTCCTTGCTCGGTAGTCTGATCGCGCAGGCATTTAGTTTTCCACAGTCCTCGCTGGATCTCCAATTTCTACTTCAGCGCTCGAGAGAAGTAATGAAGGCATTTGAAAAAAACCGCGCATTTATTATTATTATTATTATTATTATTATTATTATTATTATTATTATTATTATTATTATGTACTTAACGCAGAAATATTTTCTATTCTTTTTTCTGGTAAGTTGTGAGCTGACAAGTCGTAATAAGTTCTTGATGAGCAAAGTATCTCGCGTTGTCATCCTCATGTACAAGAGATTTACGTGTTTGATTCTCTTTCAATCGGCGAATCATATCGGTACAATCCCTTTTCATCGAAATGTTTCATGTAGTTGACATTGATGAAAATATCATTCAAAGTGTCGAATTTCTTAATTTGACTTAACGTCATTGGAAATTCGATGCCCGCGAGATTTAGAACGGATACATGATGGATACAATGAGGAACGAGAATTCTCGATGTGCATTTCCTTGAGCTGAGTGTAGAGCAGCAACAATAGATTATGCGAAACATGCATTATCCGTGGTTTGCACGTTGATTATCGTTCTCTTTATATAATATAATTTTTCGAGAGTTTGATATGACATCCCACGCGCAGAGGATTGTGATTATTCGCGTTCACCGTTAAATTTAGCTGACCATACCCATCCGCTATCGCATTCCTGAAACTCTTTCAGCGATAAGATAGGCTCGACGCGCGATATGTCACCACTCACGCAAATCGGTATATTGATATAGCGGATGGCAACTTTTGTTTGCGCGTTTATCACTCGCCGCGAACTCACCATTAAAAACAGTGTTTATTTTTATGGAATCATATTGCATCATACTGTGCACATGCTCGAGCACAACTTCACTCGCATCTTCGAAAAATCGACGAAGCTTGATATGTTTAGAGTTTATCACCGCGCCCGTCAGAATACGGTTTTCGAATGCTGATGACGCGCCAATGGAGTCCCGGTGCCCACATACACGAATCTTTCACGCACAGATTCCTTCAAACTCTCGAGCCGCGCGATACATGCCAAATGATGGGAAAGCTGGAACAACTTTGCCAGTTTTAAACGCGTTTTTACCCCACATAGATGAATTTCAATTTCATTGGAAGATGTCCACGACCATAAACAGAAATCGGGAGAAACACCTTTAAAGAAAAACCTTTAAATATTCCACAGCCATAATCGCTTTAATGAACCTGTGATGACGAAATCGCGACACTTAGAATATTTCTATCGGAATATGTATTTCTCCTACCAGTGGCACATCTAATGTACCGACGTGGTCTACAAGACTTGAACCGTTAAGTTGCAATGTACGAACACTTTACCGCGCTTGAAGAAAGCAGAGAGAGAAGAAAAGAGCCTGCTCGCGAAATTCTCATTGCAGCCGCAATGTACAATCTCGAATGTTGCTGGTACTACAAGCTGAATCCTGACGAAAATGAGAAGTTTCATGAATGTTGTTTGTTTAACGTTTATATGAGTGCAGAAATTCGTTGAGAATTTAGAAACAGTTAGTAGAATGTTCATAAAACGGAAATTGCAATGCTGCAACGGAAGGCATTCTTTGATAAAAAATAAGAAATTTTATAAATGTTTGTTTGACGTTTACATGAGCGTTAGCAGAAATTTGCTGACGATAATAAGAAGTTTCAATGTTTGTTTGAGTGTGTTTATGTGAGTGCTCAATTCAAATGTTGAGTTTGCTGAACGCAGACATTTTATCAAAAAAAGATACAAAATTTTTCATTGAAAAGTCTCTTGCCTTTTATCGTAATCGATGCAATTTTTTTAATGTAAGAAATTGAATTTCGTTGTGTCCCTCTAGTGGCGATGTTGTGCTTGAAAATTGGATATATAAAAGAATGTTTGCTAAACGGAGGAAAAACGCTTGTATTATGGAGTTGAAGAAAACATTTTTTGGGCGCCTTTAAGCCGTAAACGCCTTACAAAACGTTTAGTAAGACTCAATAATTCGCCACATTGGAATAGCGTTTGTTGAACGGAAGAAAAATGCTTGAAAAATGCTCTCACAGTATTGAGAAAAGCGTTTGCTAAATGTTTGAAAAGTCTGAAGGTGCAGAGAGTTCATTGTCAGCGTTTACTGAGCTTTGAAAACCGTTGTTTTAGCATTATAGAACTTTCATGAAATGAAAGTATATTATTAGGTGTAACTTTGCTTCCGCCGTTTTTTTCCGAAATTCGAGGCTTTATTGTAAAAAACTGATTATACATTTATGATTCAAAGTATCGTCCATCGCTGGCCATTACTTTCTCCCATCTTTCGAGTAATCCCGCGTTGAAAAAATTGGTCATCTTTTGAGGCTATCCACGAATCGATCCAATTTTTTACTTCTTCATAAGACCGGAAGTGCTGGTCAGCCAGGCCGTTGATCGAAACAAGTGATAGTCAGAGGGAACAACGTCTGAAGAATACGGCGGGTGGGGTAGGACTTCCCATTTCAACGTTTCCAAGTATGTCTTGATCACTTTCGCAACATGGGGTCGAGCATTGTCATGCTGCAAAATCACTTTATCGTGTCTCTCGTTGTATTGCGGCCGTTTGTCTTTTAATGCTTGGCTCAAACGCATCAATTGAGTTCGATACCGATCGCCTGTGATTGTTTCAGTCGTTTTAACAGTTTTAACGGTTTTAACAGTTCATAATACACTACGCCGAGCTGGTCCCACCAAATACAGAGCATGACCTTGGACGTCAAAATCACCGTTCTTGAAGCGTTGAAACCACTCACGACACGTTCTTTCACTAATAGTGGCCTCGCCATAAGTATTTGAGAGCATTTGATGAGCCTCAGCCGCAGATTTCTTCATATTGAAGCAAAAAATTAAAACTTCCCGCAAATGACGAGAATTTGGCTCGTAAACTGACATTTTTAATCGAGAATAACTTTATGATGCAGACACAAATCGACTAATGTTTCTATGGAGTTATGTTGACAGATGCCCAAGTTTATTGTATGACGTCTATGATCTATTTATTTCGACCACCACTTACCGCTAAAGCCATCTATAGGAAAACGGCGGAAGCAAAGTTGTATATCTAATATAAAGCGTTCTGAAAGTTAAAACCCAATGGTATTCTGTAAGCGTTCTTATAAAGTTTGAAAGCGTAAGCTCTTAAAAAATCATTATTAACATTTTATAAAGTTCCGCATTTTCTCCAGGGAGGGATCACACTCCATTCGAGTGATACTTGCCCAAAAAATTCTGCTCGCAATGAGGCAAAGATGAAGTTCTTACATACTGCCACCTGGGAAATAGATAGCAGATCGGGGAGCCCCTCCCCCCGGTCATCAATGTAAAATTCACGCCCCAGTCACATATACGTCCGGAAAACAAAGTTAATAGCGCTAATAGATACTAGCTCAGAAATATTGTTTGTTAACAACAACATCATGCGCACTCCAGAGGAATCTGCAGTTTGAAATAAAGCGGGAAACGGGGGAAGTCCAATTCACCGATAAATAATTTCATTGCCCGGCCATGTTAACATGCCGGATATCGACCAGCATGTTCCGCGTAATATCGACCCAAAAACGTGGCATTAATCTATGTGAACCCGACTTAAAGAAATTAATTTTTTTTAATACTTAATAATTAAACTCAGTTCATATTCGTTTTTATCATTTTTTTTTCATTTGTACAAAAAATGCCAGCACACCTTTGGTGCTAGTATTTTGTTAACTCTTTATTAATTTTGAAATTCTTGAGGTACAAACGAAAAATGGTACAAATTTAATGCGTACATAAAAAGTTATTTTCTTTAAGCCATGTACCAAGTTCACATTCATTAATTGGTGTCAATTTATGGGAAAAATTGGGCTTCGATCCCCTCATCTTCTCCACCAATCGTTAGCCATCTGAATATCGTAACTGCTGCCTTGACGGAAAGATTCACTTGGAAAATCGAGCACAAAAATTGGTAGCTACAAAACTTCCTCAACAAAGAGCTGTCGAAATTCAATGACGTACAAGACCACATGTCACACGCAACATCAGATACGCATTAAAGCGGGTACCTGTCAGATTAAACAAAGATACCGCTCTCGAAATCCCATGCAAGCAATTGACGCCGAAAAAAAGTAAAGCAAATGTTGCAGGACGGTGTCATAGAATCGACAGTAAGCTTATGGAGTTCGTCGGTAGTCGTAGTTAAAAAAAAAAACGGGAAAAATAAATTTTATATTGATTTCCGCCGCGTGAACAAAGTACCGAATCTGACGTCTATCCGCAGATAACGACGGCATTAGATAAACTGCCCGGAGCATGATATCTCACCATGCTCGACTTGAAGAATGCTTACTGACAAGAGCCATTAACATTGGATAGCAAACTAGTCACCGCATTTACGATATCGGGAAAAGGGTTATATCAATTCACAGTAATGCCGTTCGAACTTCATTCGGCACGTTCTAGCGCCTCTTAAATACCATTTTAGATCTCGAGTTAGAGCCGCATGTCTTTGTATATCTAGACATAATTATCATTAATTGAACGTTTGATGACCATTTAAATATTAGGCGTACAACTTTGCTTCCGCCGTTTTCCTATAGATGGCTTTAGCGGTAAGTGGTGGTCGAAATAAATAGATCATAGACGTCATACAATAAACTTGGGCATCTGTCAACATAACCCCATAGAAACATTAGTCGATTTGTTTTGTCTGCATCATAAAGTTATTCT
>NW_017259205.1:363777-371406 GCF_001594045.1 Atta colombica
CGTTTGAGCCGAGCATTGAAAGACAAACGGCCGCAATACAACGAGAGACACGATAAAGTGATTTTGCAGCATGACAATGCTCGACCCCATGTTGCGAAAGTGGTCAAAACATACTTGGAAACGTTGAAATGGGAAGTCCTACCTCACCCGCGGTATTCTTCAAACGTTGTTCCCTCTGACTATCACTTGTTTCGATCAATGGCACACGGCCTGGCTGACCAGCACGGTCTTATGAAGAAGTAAAAAATTGGATCGATTCGTGGATAGCCTCAAAAGATGACCAGTTTTTTCGACGCGGGATTCGTACGCTACTCGAAAGATGGGAGAAAGTAGTGGCCAGCGATGGACAATATTTTGCATCATAAATGTATAACCAGTTTTTTACAATAAAGCCTCGAATTTCGGAAAAAACGGCGGAAGCAAAGTTGTACACCTAATATATTTTAAAACAAATTTACTAATCGATCACTCCTCCGAAATCCTCTGTGGATTCCGAACAGTGAAACAGCGGATTAATGCTTGATTAACTTATTAAGCGACTGTATTATTTTACATTAATGTGGATAATATTTGTAGTTTATTCGGGACATACATGCTTTATCCTTACGAATAAATTTATCCTTTAGAATTAATACTATATTTATTGGAATATTTGATGGTTTTATCATAAAAAATTGTTTTTGGAAAGCACATATTACTAGAAATGATTTGTAGAAAAATTATAAATTTGTGAAATATATGTATGTATAGAAATAGTTTTCATTTTAGAGTCTTCGTAAAAAATTTACAAATACATTACATTGCAATCTTGCTAGAACATATTTATACCTTTTGTTGCAATATAACAAAAAGCGGACATTATTGGAATTTTGCAACAATAGCAGTTCAGCACTGTTTCGCAATCACCATTCAATATTGCAATGTTTCAATGAAATCATTTTGCAATGTTTCTGCAATCTTTCTGTGCTGTATAGAAGCCCTCTGATCTATGTGACACTCAGGGCCGAGGGCACTCCTCGTTCACTTGTCAATCTTATCTTAATATATGTGCTTGGTGAGGTTTGTTGAATGTTTTATTCTTTTAAATATTGCATAATTAATTATGTATAATAGTTAAATATGTAGTATCACTGAACTTAAATAATAGTTTACTAATTAAGAGACTGTGTAATCTTAAATATCAAAAATGGATTTATTTTGAGATAGCGATTAAAAATAAAGTAAAATATTTGAGTTACAATATTTTAAGAGTTCATTTTCTCTTTATTACATCTTTATTATAATAACAAATAAAGGCAGAATTAAATCATACATACAAAAGACTTGTTCAAAATTATTAATTATCAAAATATTATAATATTTACATAATTAATTGAAATTTGAATAATAATTGTATCGACATCTTTAAATTTATCATCCTTTTTTAAAAAAAGCACCTGTAGAGCCAAAAGAACTTAAAAGAATTCTAAATAGATAATCGTTTTGATAGAAAAAATAAAGATTTACATTTTTGAAATAAATATTTAAAAATTATGCTCTTGATTGCAGATAATGGTTACAAAAATATTAAAAAAAATTTTTTTAGAGAAATAAGTAATTTTTTATTTAATATAGCAAACCAAATTCTGGTAAAACAATTAAAATTCAATTTTTCTAGCGACAAATTTAACCGATAGGGCTCAGAGTTAGTCAAATCACGGGGCAGATGGTCAATCATTGCCCAATAAATCTTTTACATTAAAGCTTTATTTATCAATATTTGACGTTGCTCGCGTGCTTCCGAAGTTAGATAAGACTAATTATAATTTCAATCCGATTTCTCCAAATGTCCAATTTCTAGAAGACGCTAGGTCAATGATCTACTGTCAAAAACAAAGAAAGGCATATCGTCCCCGCGAATATAAATACGAAGGCTCTTTGAGGAACATCATTCAGTCAGTCACACAGTCAGTCACGCAGTCAGTCAATATACATCCACCAGTTCCGCTGTAATTCCGAAACCATAGTGCGTGTTTCCCAGATCCCCCAGATCGATCGTAAATTTTTATTAAGTTTCCCTCAATATCCAAGACCAACTTCATCGAGAGCCAGCATTACCAGCCCGTCTTCCGATCCGATCACCTGAGGGATTCGCCACCGTGATCCTCCGTTCAATCGCAGAGATAGTAAGTAATTCCCCAATACGTCGGAAACATTTTTATTTAATGCGGAACCATCGCAAAAATTTTTGCTTTTCTACCCTCATCCATTTTCTGGACCCCTTTCATAAAACCATTTCATATTTGCTCGAAGCGATTAATTATATTACTGGAACGTTTCGAGGTTATTCTCATTTCTTCTGATCACATAAAGCGCTAAAACATTTCTCATAATTACTTGAAGTGATAAAGCGCATCGAACGATTACATTTCCTTACTTTTCCTATTACATGAAGCGGTAAAGCGCTTCTCGTGATTACTTGAAGCGATAAACCGTTCCGAGTGATTAATTCTTTTACTATTATATTTCATTTATTTGAAGCGTTAAAACGCTTCATATTCATTTCTTCCTATTACATGAACCGGTAAACTCTCCCCTCTCCTCCTCTCTCTCTCTCTCTCTCTCTCTCTCTCTTTCTCTCTCTTTCTCTTTCGGATTATTTAGATCAGTAAAACGCTTTGAGTAATTCACTCATTTCTCGGTTTCTTATCATTAGAAGCGCCTCGAGTCATTCTCTTCATTTATTTTATTCTTGTTTTTTCCTCTTTTTTTCCTCTTCCTCATTTATCCCAAAATGCAAATCTCTCTTCATCAAATTAAAAGGGGGAAATTTCTAACATAGATGGTAAAGCGCAATCGCCATCGGGCGGGTCGAAGGAAGCGAACTATAATAAGATCAAAACACTAAAGAAAAAAAGGATCCCGATAATCGTGAAAATCCAATCGGGAACTTTCATCTCCGAAGAGGCCCGTGCTCAGTTGAACAAGGCCCATAAAACCCTAATTATTCGGGAAAAACTTTCACCCTCAGCGATCCTTATAGTGGATTTAATCGAGGACGATCTTCCCTTTCCATCTCTAGATTTCAAATTTCCTTCCCCTTCTTACTCTCCTACTCTGACAAACTCCCCACAGTCCGCAGTCCTCCTCTCTCTTTTTCTCGCGTCCCTTCTAAGGACAACAGATCTTTCGACGAGATTTTTCAATTTCTTGAAATCCTCGCCGAATCTGCAAGGTTCTTTCTCCCTTTGACTACACCACCTTATCCCACATGAATAGACAGAAAATCTATTAGGTGTACAACTTTGCTTCCGCCATTTTCCTATAGATGGCTTTAGCGGTAAGTGGTGGTCGAAATAAATAGATCATAGACGTCATACAATAAACTTGGGCATCTGTCAACATAACCCCATAGAAACATTAGTCGATTTGTTGTGTCAGCATCATAAAGTTATTCTCGATTGAAAATGTCAGTTTACGAGCTAAATTCTCGTCATTTGCGGGAGGTTTTAATTTTTTGCTTTAATATGAAAAAATGCGGCTGAGGCTCATCGAATGCTCTCAAATACTTATGGTGAGGCCGCTATTAGTAAAAGAACGTGTCGTGAGTGGTTTCAACGCTTCAAGAACGGTGATTTTGACGTCCAAGGTCATGCTCTGTATTTGGTGGGACCAGCTCGGCGTAGTGTATTATGAACTGTTAAAACCGACTGAAACAATCACAGGCGATCGGTATCGAACGCAATTGATGCGTTTGAGCCGAGCATTGAAAGACAAACGGCCGCAATACAACGAGAGACACGATAAAGTGATTTTGCAGCATGACAATGCTCGACCCCATGTTGCGAAAGTGGTCAAGACATACTTGGAAACGTTGAAATGGGAAGTCCTACCCCACCCGCCGTATTCTCCAGACGTTGTTCCCTCTGACTATCACTTGTTTCGATCAATGGCACACGGCCTGGCTGACCAGCACTTCCGGTCTTATGAAGAAGTAAAAAATTGGATCGATTCGTGGATAGCCTCAAGAGATGACCAGTTTTTTCGACGTGGGATTCGTACGCTACCTGAAAGATGGGAGAAAGTAGTGGCCAGCGATGGACAATACTTTGAATCATAAATGTATAACCAGTTTTTTACAATAAAGCCTCGAATTTTGGAAAAAAACGGCGGAAGCAAAGTTGTACACCTAATAGTTTAATTTTAGCATTATTGTTAGCGTATATATTATATGTGTATATATATATATATATATATATGCCTATAAATAAATATAATATCAATTATAAAATCTTTTATAAAAACAATAAAACAATAAAACAATGATTATCATTTATTTTGGCACTCTTCCGATTCGTTCCATCTTCCCAAAGATCGTATTGGCCTTGTCTCTGGTCAAAAGAATTAAATTTCTTAAAAAGAAGGTCGACGGACTGTCACAGATTGGGCAAGCGTCGTGTATCGATGTTGACTCACATTTGAGACCTATTAAAGTGCTTCCGACTTGTGGCAAGCGATAACCACAAGAGTGGAGTCTGTTGCATTCTTCCCTTCTTAATTCCTTCTTTCATTCAAGAATCCTGGGGCTTGGACGTAATATTTCAATGTAAAATAAAGAATCGGCTCTTAAAATCGAAATATTTTAAAACATTAGAGAATTTCTTGTTTTATAGTGAAAATAAAAGGAGTTTTTAGATATTTAAATTCTCTTATTTATTTAAATAATGATTTTGATATTACGAGGGCAAGTCAATAAGTTTTTAGAAAATCTATCAGAGGGCACTCACAGTGTCACATTACTTTTTGACCTCTCAGCTAATTACTGTCAAATTTTGAACGGAATTCATCGCATGGTTTCATTTCTGTAGACGATTAAAGCGAACAACCTTTGTATTTTTTGCAAAATGGAAAAAAATGAATTTCGTGCAATGATCAAATATCATATGAAAGGTTTAACGCCGAAAGAAATCAAAGCTGAGTTGAATAATGTTCATAGCACATCTGCACCAGTGTTTGCAACTGTATACAATTGGGTGAATGAATTTAAACGTGATCGTACATCCACATGTGATGCACTTCATTCGGGACATCCAATTAAGGCTGCTACGCTAGAAATCATCGATAAAGTGCATCGATAAAGTACACGATATTGTTTTGATTGACAAGTGCACGAGTTTGTTGAGGTCACAGGTATATCACATGGCACAGTGATTTCAATTTTGCACGAACAATTGAGTATGAAAAAGCTATCGGCAAGATGTGTGCCGCGTTTACTTACTATTGACCATAAGCGCGATCATATGATTTCAAAACAATGTTTGGAGATGTTTCAACGTAATCCAAATGAATTTCTAAGTCGATTCATTATTGTGGACGAAACATGGATCCGTCACTTCACACCCGAAGGAACAATCGAAACAATGGACTTCACCGGGTGAACCAGCTCCGAAGAAGGCGAAGACCACAAAGTCGGCTGGAAAGATGATGGCCACAGTTTTTTGGGATGCACACGGTATAATTCATATCGATTTCCGTCGAAGCAAACGATCAATGGCGATTATGCAGCCTTATTGGACCGTTTCAACAATATTTTAAAGAAAATAATTAAATATTTTAAATAAAATATGGAGAAAATCCTCATTTGACAAAGAAGAAAGTGTTCTTCCATCAAAACAATACACGGATTCACACGGCACCGATGGTCAATTTCAATTCCGCTGCTTCCCTATCCAGCATATTCGCCAGATTTAATCCCCTGCGACTGTTTCCAAACCTGAAGAAATGATTCGGAGGAAAGAGATTCACCACCAGAGAGCAGCTCATCGCCAAAACAGAGGCTTATTTTGAAGTGTTGGACAAATCATATTATTCGGACGGTTTGAAAAAGTTGGAGAATCGTTGGATCAAGAGTATCGAGCTGAAAAGAGACTATGTTGAAAAATAAAAATGAATCGATCAAAAAAAATGTGTTTTATTATGTTTTTTTTTTAAATTTATTGACATGCCCTCGTCGCAATACGTATTCTTACATTGGATATCACAATTTATATAAATACTTATGTATAATGTACAGAGATGTTTTCAAATTTCAATAACAGCTGAACCAGCAACAAAATTAAAGAATAGCTAAATTCTTTTTAAAAAGTTACATTTTTCTGAAAAATTATTAATCTTTAAAATGTTTTAAATTATGAAAGAAATCATGCAATAATCCTCAATGGGTTATTTTAAAGGCTAAAACCGCCTATTCCACTGTTACTTATTTCATTGTTTTAATGTATTTTATTTTAGAAAAGTCAATTGTGCCGCCGGCATTAGTATAACCCAAGGTATACCACGAGGAGGTTGCACGGTCGGACTTGTACCTCGCACACACGCGCGCGCGCGTGTGTCTGTAGTTGTTACCCTGAAAAGGACAGATTAAATGTAATTTATACATCTATAAGAAATGTTCGAAGTGCAAATCTCCCACAGCAAGCATAAACATCCATCGCTCAGATGCTGGACGTAGAAATATGCGAATGATTCATATAAAGGAATAAATTATTCGAAGAATCAAAGAAGAACCAAGAAGAAGTATCTCGATCGATATCAAATTAAAAAGTGAAGATATGTATCTATACCAATTTTCATCTGTACAACATCTTTGAGAAGACTGAAACGTTAGAAAACATTGTTTAGAATTTTGTCATTTGTTAATGTTTCACAACGACAGAGACAATACATTCTGTACTTGAATTTTATTTTCCAACGAGTCTTTGTTTACATAAGAGAGATTGTTTAATACACATAATATGCATTACTGAGTAGAAGAAAATTCTTTCATAATTAGAGAAAAAAAAAAGATCTAAATAATATCAAAGAAAAGATCTGAATAATAATACAATTATTATTCAAATTTTAGTTAATTATGTAAGTATTATAACATTTTGATAATTAATAATTTTGAACAAGTCTTTTGTATGTACAATCTAATTCTATCTTTATTTGTTATTTTAAGTAGTAAAGAGAAAATTAACTCTTAAAATATCGTAATTCAAATATTTTACTTTATTACAAAATATTTTTAATCACTATCTCAAAATAAATCAATTTTTGGATACTTAAGATTACGTAGTCTCTTAAATTAATAAACTATTATTTAAGTTCAGTGATACTACATATTTAACTACCATACGTAATTGTGCAATTTTTGAAAGAATAGAACGTTCAACAAAGCTCAACAAAGCATATTAGGGTTGGATTGACAAATGAATGAGACAAATGAATGAGTGCACACATAGATCAGAGAGTCAATCATGTAACTTTTCCTCTAGGGTGGAAAAGTGAAAAGTGAAAAGTTTCACATGAACTCTATGATCATCTATGATTTCGAGAGATCATGTAACTTTCCCAATTGTGAAAATGTGAAATTGTTCACGTGAAACTTTTTAGCCAAAAACCATGGTGGCGGAAAGGCGGAAAAAAATTCTAGATGATTGATAAATTTTCTTCGGAACTAACATGTCTTATCCTCAATTTATCTCAAGGCAGATGTCATTAAAGCCCATAGCGTATACAAAAACGTAAGGTCTGAGCTTGATTGAAGAAGAAATAATATCACATTGACGGAAGAGAGGTTTTATATATATATAACTATTATATATATAT
>NW_017259205.1:371506-372013 GCF_001594045.1 Atta colombica
TAATAATACATTATATAATAAAATATTTTTAATTTACCAATTTTAATCAACTCTCATTTTTTCTGTCTATTCTATCCCTCACTAATTCGGGATTGCGTTTTAAATAATAATTTAATAATTTAATAATATTTCTTTTTGTTTCACAGTCACGTCCATTATTACTCGTATTTTTCTTTCTGTTGTTATAGATTATAGATATTATATGGATTGCTCAGTCCATGCAATATCGCATATGTAATCGGTACATGAAAAGTTTCACGTGAAATCTCGATGAGTGAAAAATGAAAAGTAAAAAGTGAAAAATGAAATGTGGAAGTTCCACGTGAACATGATTGACTTCCAGAGCGCTTATTTGTTAACGTCAACCTTCTTTTCTGCAAAAACTACTTGTCAGATGCAATTTGCATCTGATGCAAAGGGAAAAATTGTTTCTTTTAGTAAAATATGACGTCTTGTACTTCGCGGGCGCGAATTTGAAAACACCCTGTATATATATATATATATATA
>NW_017259205.1:373366-402270 GCF_001594045.1 Atta colombica
TATATAATTCACATTGAATTATTTAAAACCAAGTTTCGATCGTTATAGGCTTGAATATTCTTACTTATAATTAGTATTTATTATATTACGATCTTAATAAAATCATTTTTTACACGAAAAAGTGATGGGTAAATCTCGATATTTTCTAAATATCGATGATTGTTGCACATTCCTATTAGAGACTGAGGTTGCTGCTATGAATTAATGTTGTGAAAGTGTTAGAAAATTGCTTCCAATTTTCGATTTCTCCCGAAAAAATCCTGAAAAAGTCTCCCGAAAAATAGTTTAATTAAATGTTAGCAATTAATTTAATCTTATTATCGATAATAGATCATCTCGAGCCTAATAATCTAATTAATTTCTATAAGTAACCGTAACAAGATTCCTTCTAATAACAAATTAATTGAAATCCTAAATTAATATAAGACAATTAGGAATCCGCGCTGTAATTGATGCGCTTAAATTACTGGACGAACCTCAATATATTAAAATGTATTTAAATATAATTGGATACAAGTACGTTTCGGCTAAATTCTAGCCTTCTTTAGCTTGACATCATTAACAAACAAAAAAAACTAATTGCACACGTGAAATCCTCGGCTATCTCCCAATTATTATCCATGACCAGTTACTAAGCTGGATGATCTTGTGAGAATCGACCTTAAAAAACATACATTTATGAGAACATTGAATTTCTCATGGAGTTTTTTGGGGCATTCGATTTTGTGCTTAATTCGACTTATATTATTTTAAGTTTAATAATCAAATTTTTAAACAGAATTTGGAACACCTATGGGATCCCCTTTATCACCAATTATAGCTGATGCTGTTATGCAGAATTTGGAGGAATTTGTGTTGAGTAATTTTAATTTCGATGTTTCCTTTTATTATAGATTTGTAGATGATATAATTATGGCCATACCTTCAGATAAAGTCCAAGAAGTTTTAAATAAATTTAATTCATAATAGAATTCAATTCATTTGTGAAATTGGCAACAATAGCATTAATTTTTTAGATATTATCATTATAGTTGAAAATAACATTATAAAATTTATAAACCAACTTTTTCGGGGTAGATATCTCAATTACTACTCTCAACACCCGTTCTCGCCGAAAGGCACAATTTTTGGAATGATTGACAGAGTTTTATTAATTTCACACCCAGATTTTCATAAGAGGAATTTCAATCGCATTATTAGAACTCTTTTAGACAATGATTATCCATTAAAATTTTATTTTTGATTATACGACTAAAAATCAAGATATTAACCAAAAGAAATATAGATAATCATAATAATAAAAAAACCATCTGAAAATGCTAGGGATAAAATTAGATGGTTTACAATTCCTTACATAGAATCAATTTCGGAAAAATTTTAAAATACTATATTATAGATAATTCTATGGTAAAGCTCTCATATTTTAATCTTAACAAGTTATGCACAATGATAAAAACACATAAAGATCCGATTCCTACATATATAAAAAAGAATGTAGTATACAGAATGTCATGTGTTTATGTGAGACAAACCAGCAGACAATTAAAGACAAAAATATCTACTCATAAAAATGACATCAATAGATCTAAACCGACAAACTTTGTATTGTCTGAACATAGGAGAGTCACAATCATAATTTCAATTGGGATAAGGTAGAAATCTTAGACAATGAGAGGAATTATAATAAGCGACTGATTTCCGAAATGGTAAACATTAAACAACAAAAGAACGGAATCAATTTAAACACAGACATGGAATTATTGAGTCCTTGTTATGATTGTTTTTTAACTTGACACATTATTATGTATTATACAATAGCGACAACAATGTTTGACTTCAGAAATTATCAAGTATATTTGTATTAGTTTAACTTGGGACTCGCAACCGCTAAGATTTGTTTAGCATAATATTGATTGATATTTCTATGGTATTTGTTATTATAGTAACACAATCTATTCGAGTTTTTATACTGTTTAGTTATTTCTGTATACTTCCTGAGATATCTTTCATTTTAATTATAATTTATATATATTTTATTTATTCAGTGTTATCATAAATGTATGGTTTTTAAGGTCGATCCCCACAAGACCATCCAGCGTATTAACTGATCATGAATAATAATTGGAAGATAGCTGAGGGTTTCAGTTGGTTTTTCTATTGTTAATAATGTTAAACTCGTTAAGAAGAAGGCTTAAGAAGAATTGAAGAAGGCTAGAATTTAGTCGAAACTCATATCCAATTATGTTTAAATACATTTTAATTACTGAGTACTGAGTAATTACTTTGTCCAGCAATTTAAGCACACTGATTTCAGCGCGGATTCCTAATTGCCCTATATTAATTTATGATTTATCAATTAATTTGATCTAATTAATTCGATCTGTTGCTTCAGATCATGCATCAATGATCCGTCATTGCTCGTGCTTTTCTCGCCATTTCAACGTGCTATTCTAACTATCCTCACTAACGTTGTCTTTAGTTCCACATACCGCTTCTCGAATGTGTCATCCTCCTGCCAATCCTCCGGGAGTTCCAACTCCTCGATCACGCCGATTAATTTTCATTGTATTTCATCGAACTCCTTATATACTTGCTCCAACTTATTCATGTATAGTGATAGTTTCAATATTCGTTGTCAATTTCTTGTTAGCTATTTTTTCTACGAATGTCCAAATTTTCATTTGCTTGTCTTTGATGTTATTGACGTTTTTGCGCATTAATTATTAATAATTATCTAATTGCTCGTTTTCTCGTAAAATCTGGCTCGAAGGATCATGCTTGAAATTGATGATTGAATCGATTTTCTTCAAAACTCTTTATTCGTCACTTCACAATTAATTGTGGCGTCTTTCGAAACGTATCTCTCAATGAATTTTTGTCGACTAACTGGTTGAAAATTTACATTATCTTGGTCTAAACAACCTCCAATACAGCTGAAGATATATATAATATATCGCAAATATTATTATGAATTATTCAAAAACCGTTCTTGCTATTTTGGTCAGTATCAGACACAGTGAGTCATTTTTAGTTTTAGCTAGTATTATTCAAGATTACACACACACACATGGAAAAATTAACATTAAAACATTAATCAATTCCATGAAAATGAAAGTTGAAAAATAATCAAAAATCATGCCGGAAAGACTCATTATTGCGTACGAATGACACTAACAAACTAGACAAACAACAACTCTAGCCTTTATAGCTTGTTTATGATTGGGAGGTTGGAAAGTCCCTCCATCCGTTTGCAAGTTGAGTCTGTGCGTCTATCTCCGGATGAATATCATCTCCGAAATCAACTCTCCCTGTAGTGAAGCTCCTCGGCCAGTATTGTAACGTTGTTCCAATTGAAATCATGACCTTCTTGTAACCGATGCTCCGTTATGACATTACGAAGTGTTTCATCGGATGGAGTTCTTATGCTCTATGATTCTTGATTTCACGTCTGTCCCACATAACTTGCATCGCAACTTACAGAGATCTTATAAACAACATTCAATTTCTTGTCACGCGATAAAGGGTCCTTATGTATCCTAATAAATTTTCGCAATCTATTACTACTATAGAACGATACCCTCATACGCTCGCTATTCAATCTGCTTAACTTCTCAGTAATATCACGAACGAAAGGAACAGTGACTTACGAAGGCTGCACTGCTTCAACCATATTATCATTAACAACACTCTTCCTATTACTAATCATAATAATTTTTTTCAAACGATTGTTAATATTGTCAAATATAAAGTTCAGGATAATCATTCTCTAACAATACTTTAATAATGAAACAAATTATCAAGGTGAAATTTAGGATTCGAAAGCGAAACTATCCAATCAACTAATCCCGCGATTGTCTATTGATTGATCTATTTTTTGAGAAACCAGATGCTGTGACCAAAAATTCAAATATCTACCCGAAAAAGTCGGCTTGTGATATCAATTGAACTCTGTCAACACACATTATCCCTA
This sequence comes from Atta colombica, assembly GCF_001594045.1. Lineage (NCBI taxonomy): Eukaryota > Metazoa > Arthropoda > Insecta > Hymenoptera > Formicidae > Atta > Atta colombica. The sequence goes on from NW_017259205.1 coordinate 377,337, forward strand.
ATCACTGTAACATCCAAAAAATTCAATCTATCACTCTCTACCTCCATAGTCAACTGAAGCCTAGGATACTGAGAATTAAAAATATCAAGAATGGAATTAAGACGTAGGTGCCGCCAATATGTCATTAACAAACCTATAGTAAAAGACAACGGAAACCGAATCAAAGACAAAGTTTTAATCTCTAGCTTTCGTATAATTATGGTAGATCCGTGATGAAGGGAGATAACGGAGTCCCATAGAAGTCCTGTAATTCTCCCTATACAGGTTGTCCCGCGAAACTTCTCCAACCGTCCACATGAAGGTAGATGGGATTGAAATAAACATAAAAATCCTTTACCATTTAGCGATATTTGTAATAATAATCGAGATATTAATGTTTGTAATTATATTAATGAGCGTGCCGATAAAAAGCGCTCCGACTGCCTGAAGTATAGCTAAGTAGCGGCGTACTTCCTTTCTTACCTCTCCAACGCGCTATATACTTCGAGCATCCTGTATATAATACTATCAAAAACAAAGAAAGTAGAATCTAACAAACTAAACCGATTTGATGAATTTCTCCTCCGGAGACAAACAACAATCTCTAGAAATAAATCGCCAATCTTTAATACAGTCATCACATAGTCAATGGAGACGTTAATAAAGAAACTCACAACATCCAGTGACATTAACTGAAATTCTTCATTCAAATGTTTACCATCATCAAATTCCTTAACAAGTTTAAAACTATTTTCGATATGACTATCTGCCTTAGAAATTGTTCTTATGATAATATTATGAAGAAACTGCCAACAAATACAAAGGGCTATTTATCGAAGAAACTATTATACGAAAGGGATCCTGCTTATGTAACTTTGGAAGAGCGTAGGCTCTCGGAAGTATCTCATCATTACTTAATAAATTTCTATATGTGAAATTAGCTATATATTTTTTTTTCTTCCTAATTAATAAAACACATAAACCTGTTACCATCCTTCCCATCGGATTCCTTTTAACTATCTCATAAGTATTCCTGAAGCATCTCATTTATCCTGGAAATGTGTCCAATGCTATCGTCATTCTCCTTATCCACACAAATAAAAATAATCCTATTTCCCCTTTCATATCCCTTAAAAAAATCCTAGTGTCTTTCGCTAGCTGTGACAAACTCCTATTGATCTCCGTACAATGTAACAAGAAAACAAGAAGCTAATACAGAAAATGAGTGGTTCAAGATCGAGATCTGCTTAATCCGATTAATAGGCAATGTAAATATTATTTTCAATACACTTAATAAGATCGACTGTTAAATCCAATCTATTGTTCAAAGGTAAGGCAAAGGTATCTCCCAATTATAAAAAGTTCTGTATATTAAGAGATATACTGATTCGAACCATTCCTTTGTGAGGTAAATGAAGGAGAAAGAATCAATGGAAAAGGCTGAGGATCAATCTGTATTTCTCTGGCTCAATATTTGGATTCTACATTAGGATACACTAGGGAATGATAACTTAACACTAACACTATTCTCCAACATTTCATTCCTGCCATGATCAATATCAACAATTAATGTAAGTCGGCCCCGAAGACGGAGTGAACATGCTATCCCACAAAAGTAAATGCGACAGATCATCTACCATTCAACAAAGCCGCCGCGAGAAGGGCGATGGAAAAACCCAGCAGCGCCTGCATAGCATTTCTGCAAGGGTGAACAGTTTCGCCGCGACATTCCTCGAGTCTTCGAGGCGTCTCGCGCCCACGGGGAATCACGAGGAGACCTACTCATTTGCGTCTAATCCAAATGCACGCTCTGGAAGGATAGAGATTAGGATTAGGATTGGATATTGGCTTGCCCAATAATATTAGGTTATACAATTTTGCTTCCGCCGTTTTCCTATAGATGGCTTTAACGGTAAGTGGTCGAAATAAATAGATCATAGACGTCATACAATAAACTTGGGAATCTGTCAACATAACTCCATAGAAACATTAGTCGATTTGTGTCTGCATCATAAAGTTATTCTCGATTGAAAATGTCAGTTTACGAGCCAAATTCTCGTCATTTGCGGGAGGTTTTAATTTTTTGCTTCAATATGAAGAAATCTGCGGCTGAGGCTCATCGAATGATCTCAAATACTTATGGTGAGGCCGCTATTAGTGAAAGAACGTGTCGTGAGTGGTTTCAACGCTTCAAGAACGGTGATTTTGACGTCCAAGGTCATGCTCTGTATTTGGTGGGACCAGCTCGGCGTAGTGTATTATGAACTGTTAAAACCGACTGAAACAATCACAGGCGATCGAACGCAATTGATGCGTTTGAGCCGAGCATTGAAAGACAAACGGCCGCAATACAACGAGAGATAAAGTGATTTTGCAGCATGATAATGCTCGCCCCATGTTGCGAAAGTGGTCAAGACATACTTGGAAACGTTGAAATGGGAAGTCCTACCCCACCCGCCGTATTCTCCAGACGTTGCTCCCTCTGACTATCATTTGTTTCGATCAATGGCACACGGCCTGGCTGACCAGCACTTCCGGTCTTATGAAGAAGTAAAAAATTGGATCGATTCGTGGATAGCCTCAAGAGATGACCAGTTTTTTCGACGCGGGATTCGTACGCTACCTGAAAGATGGGAGAAAGTAGTGGCCAGCGATGGACAATACTTTGAATCATAAATGTATAACCAGTTTTTTACAATAAAGCCTCGAATTTCGAAAAAAAACCGGCGGAAGCAAAGTTGTACACTTAATACTGAGACAATCAAGTAGTTAAATTGGCTCCTGTCTTATCGAAGCAAGTCAGCTCTATGTGGGGCGTCGACAAACTCAAACTTGTAACAGTAGGTCACGAGTCAATCGAAGGCGTCTGACCAACCGACGAAATTAATGTCAATAGCGGACACTGTCTTTTGATAATAATGAATAGAACTGATATTTTTAATGTTATTATTTAATAATTCTTCGCTTCGTTTTGACAACAACCAGCAACACTTCGAATCAATTCTACTCCTTTTGCAAGAAGAAAAGATATGAAGATTTCTCCTGTTTATCAAAAAAGGCGTTGCAAATATGTATAGGAAGGCAACGGGAAATAGCACATGCAAATCAGAAAAGCTGTACCCGAGTGGAATCTATTTTCTTATAAGTATCATTCAATTCTAACTTCAAGATATTCGCAACACATTGATGTCTAATATATTCAAATTTTTTAACTGAACTGTTCCCAAAAAATTCCAATTTAAATCTATATAGCCGATGCAAGAGAGATGGGATAGTATTGTTTGTGATACAGTACCTTGTTCGTAACGGAGCATCGGTTATAAAAGAGCCAGGATTTCAATTGGGACAACGTCCAATACTGGACGAGGAGCCTCACTGCAAGAAGAGATTGATTTCAGAGATAATATTCATCCGGACACAGACGCACGGACTCAACTTGCAAACGGATATGGAGGGGCTTCCCAAGGATTATCTCTCGATCATCAACAAGATATAAAGGCTACAGTTATTGTCACGTCTAGTCAGTCAGTGTCATAATGAATCTTTCTGACGTGATTTTTTATTACTTTCCAACTTTCATTTTCATGGAATTGATTAGTGTTCTACAATAAATTTTTCCATTTGTAACCTTGAATAATACTAGCTAAAATTAAAAGTCACTGTGTCTGATACTGGCCAAAATATCAAGAACTGGTTTTTGAATAATTCATAATAATGTTTGCGATATAGTTTGTGATTTATGATCAGGATGAACATCCTTATTTTCGGGATAATTATTATAATTATATAATTTTAAAGTTTTTTGATAAATTAGTTTTTCATATTCTCTATTCCGATATTTCTATCATTTCCTTATTTTCAATTATTCAATTATAATTTCATTTTTCTTTTTTCTTTTTCTTTCACTTTTTTTGGGGTTTAATTCTAATATTTAATTCTCGAGGTAGGAGAGTTCATCATGACAGTAGGATAATATTTATTTATTTATGTTACAATAGTTTGTATTATCTCTGAGGAGGGCTTAAAAGTGAGTCGAAACATGTAAGCGCGTTTTAGTGAATAAAGAAGTTTCACACTTCATAGATATATTATTTGCGCGACGTCTTCTGTGTTTGATTCCTACTGCCTATATCCTTTCCAGTTCTTCAATTTTTTTAAACGAAACATTCTATTTTTTTCTTTCATAATCTAATAGCTGATGTTAAGAGCTTTTCACTACAAAACACTATAATAAAGTTATTTTCCATTAACTTTTCCATAACTTTTTTCCATAACTATTAGGTGTACAACTTTGCTTCCGCCGAAATTTTTTTCCGAAATTCGAGGCTTTATTTATAAAAAACTGGTTATACATTTATGATTCAAAGTATTGTCCATCGCTGGCCACTACTTTCTCCCATCTTTCAGGTAGCGTACGAATCCCGCGTCGAAAAAACTGGTCATCTTTTGAGGCTATCCACGAATCGATCCAATTTTTTCTTCATAAGACCGGAAGTGCTGGTCAGCCAGACCGTGTGCCATTGATCGAAACAAGTGATAGTCAGAGGGAACAACGTCTGGAGAATATGGCGGGTGGGGTAGGACTTCCCATTTCAACGTTTCCAAGTATGTCTTGACCACTTTCGCAACATGGGGTCGAGCATTGTCATGCTGCAAAATCACTTTATCGTGTCTCTCGTTGTATTGCGGCCATTTGTCTTTCAATGCTCGGCTCAAACGCATCAATTGCGTTCGATACCGATCGCCTGTGATTGTTTCAGTCGGTTTTAACAGTTCATAATACACTACGCCGAGCTGGTCCCACCAAATACAGAGCATGACCTTGAAGCCGTGAATATTCGGTTTGGCCGTCGACGTGGAAGCATGGCCGGGAACTCCCCATGATTTTCTGCGCTTGGGATTATCGTAATGAACCCATTTTTCGTCCCCAGTCACAATGCGATGCAGAAATCCCTTCCGTCTTTGCCTTTCAAGCAGCTGTTCACAAGCAAACAAACGCCGTTCAACATCTTTCGGCTTCAATTCGTACGGCACCCAATTTCCTTGCTTCTGAATTATTCCCGTGGCTTTGAGGCGTTTTAAAATGGCTTGTTGAGTCACTCCCAATTCTCGTTATTTGCGGGAGGTTTTAATTTTTTGCTTCAATATGAAGAAAACTGCGGCTGAGGCTCATCGAATGCTCTCAAATACTTATGGTGAGGCCGCTATTAGTGAAAGAACGTGTCGTGAGTGGTTTCAACGCTTCAAGAACGGTGATTTTGACGTCCAAGGTCATGCTCTGTATTTGGTGGGATCAGCTCGGCGTAGTGTATTATGAACTGTTAAAACCGACTGAAACAATCACAGGCGATCGGTATCGAACGCAATTGATGCGTTTGAGCCGAGCATTGAAAGACAAATGGCCGCAATACAACGAGAGACACGATAAAGTAATTTTGCAGCATGACAATGCTCGACCCCATGTTGCGAAAATGGTCAAAACATTAGAAACGTTGAAATGGGAAGTCCTACCCCATCCGCCGTATTCTTCAGACGTTGTTCCCTCTGACTATCACTTGTTTCGATCAATCGAAATCAATTCGATCAAGGCACACGGCCTGGCTGACTAGCACGGTCTTATGAAGAAATAAAAAATTGAATCGATTCGTGGATAGCCTCAAAAGACGATCAGTTTTTTCGACACGGGATTCGTACGCTACTCGAAAGATGGGAGAAAGTAGTGGATAGCGATGGACAATACTTTGAATCATAAATGTATAACCAGTTTTTTACAATAAAGCCTCGAATTTTGGAAAAAAAACGGCGGAAACAAAGTTGTACATCTAATAGTCGATCAATAATAGCTAGTAGATAATATCCTAGATAGCACAAGTGATCGTTATAAGTTCAAAAGAGAGGCATCTTTCTTAATTCTTTATGAGCGTAATCTGTTCGAAATGAACTAAAAAAAGAACTTATCTATAAAAAAAAAGATTCTATAGAAGTTCTATATCTTTTAACTAACTGTGAGAATGCTTACACGGAATGAATGAAATCCGGATTTGATTCTCAATCATCAACGTAATATTTTTCGTAATAAAATTATTAGCAAGTTTTCAGATGATTATTAACGTTGTATGGTCAACGGGATAGACATCCTATATAAAATATTGAAAGGAGAATGAAGAGTGATGGTGGAAAAGACTTCAGGATTATTTTACGCCTTTCCCTGCTTACGTAATACTTTCCACGCAAAGAGAGATTCACACTACTTCTCTCCTACCTAAAAGCTCACGACTTTCTAGGTAAGAAGATGTAATATACATAGATCTCGCTTCACGTAGAAAACCGTGCGTTCCTAGACAGGAGGAGAAGTGTAGTGTAAACTTTGCTTTGAATCCTTCGCGTAGAAAGTCGTGCGCTCCAAAGCTGAAGAGGAAGTGGGTGGACCTCGCTTCGCCTGAAAAGTCGTGCGTCCCTAAGTAGGGAGGGGGGGAGGGAGGAAGATGGAGCGGCTCCAAAGACATAGAGAATAGACTGCACGATCCTATCTAAGTAGCATGATCGATAAAAATGAGAGAGAGGAAAGACCATGGAAGACAACCAATCTTTATTTCTTTCCAACGATGTAACGAGAGAGAAAATGAGAAAGAGATTGGCTGTCTTCCACAGTCCCTCTCTCTTATTTTTGTCGATCATGCTACTTAAAATCGCGTAGTCTATTCTCTATGTCTTTGGGTGGACCTTGCTTTTCGCAATGAAAGTCGATCACTCGTAATCGGTCCGCGCCATACTTCCTCCCCTGCCTAAAATCATCCAACTTTTTATGTAAAGCAGAAAAGTAATTACTAACTTTGATTATTAATAATTTCTTAATGAATAACGAGCAATGAAACCTGTTGGAGATCAGAATGACCTTGATAACATAGATAGTCAAGATTAAAGTGATCAGAGCTAACTCTCTTAAAGTGAATGATTACCATCTTCACAACTATTTTCTTGACAACTCCGTGTGAGAATAATTTCAAACTAAATGTTAGCGGAGAGACTTTAATCTTATCTATATTGATAGAACGAATTCACTCGAAAGATATAAATTTATTATAAATTTAGTTGATACAGTTTAAATAAATCGTTGTCGTATTACAAAATTGGCACTCGAACAAAAAAAAGAATAAATAATGTATAACGGTCAAAGAGAAAACGAATATTAAAATTAATAGTTTAAATTTATGTCGACTAGCAACAGGAAATTGCGAGAGACAAAATAGAGGATTGCGAGGTGAGTGACAAGATTCCAAGGATAGAGTTAAAGAGCATAGTATGAAAAAGAAACAATATAAATATGACATCGAGTAGCGACAGGATAACACTAACAATGGAAATACTGTGAAAGGGTACAGGCGAAGGAGTATAAGCTTTAAATGCCTAAATACCGCAGTTATCACAAGTATGTAAACAAGTATATCAAGTCAAATGTATATCTTATGATAAAAGATAATTTTGGAACAGAATTGATAAATGAGGCGAAACTGCCACTATCGAAATGAAATAGAGAATAATCCGCAAGGATTTGAATAAATTAATTTAAAGATTATTGTAAAATAAAGAATATCCCTAAACAAATAATAATGCAAGTATGTGACTTATCTCACAACAGTCAACGTGTCAATTTTTGAGAAGATATTATTTTGCGATCCAATATTCCAACTGTTGCGTCAGGGGGAAATATTGCTGAAGAAGACTCGTGAATTGAAACAAGATTATATATATTTACGTAATATTAAGAAGACACGCTAATTAATAATAGCGCTTTTAATTGATGTCTATTGCTTGTACTTAATTATTATATATTATATATTTTATATTATTTTTCTAAATTATTAGTAGTATTATTATATGTTATTAAATAGTAGTATTATCGATTGGAACAGTATTACAAGATAAGGCTAAATTAGTTCGAGGCAAATATAAGCAAAACATTCAATTGAAGAATTTGAAGATAGGTTTAGAGCGAAATTTTTTTCTATTGAATAACAAATAGAATTACGAACAAAAAATATTTTTTTAAGATAAAATTAAATTTAAAAATATATAAATATTTTTTAAGATAAAAATTGGAAGCAACATACATAATGAGAAATATAAAATGGAGGAATAAAATTAATTGGATATAATTCATATAATCCATAAACATGAGAAAAATATTACCAGAGTAGAGTCTCTCATTTGGCCCATGGGGCAATAAGAGTGGAATGCCAAAATTATAGAGTACCTTCTCTATAGAACAAGTCTATGAATCATCGCTTGCGCGAACACAATTGCGCATGCTAACCTAAGTGCACTACAGTGTACATAATCTTAACAGAACAAGTCATGTACATATGTATCACATATTATGTATCACAAAAGAATACATTACACAAATAGTTATACATAATCTGTCTATGAAATTACATTGCATATATTGTGAGAACCTAGTACAATTAGATGCAAATGTGAGCAACACAGCCTACCATAACATGGAAGAGGCATGACATTTAATGTTTGTAAAATGTATTCAATATTTCATTGGTTTTTCAATATTTCTAAGGCTAATTCTACAATACAATGAGTCGGAAATCTTAATATCTGATTAGTCTTAACTATCAGTCTATCCTAAATAGATTAAGACTACATATACTAAAATCGAAAAAAAAAAGGTAAAAATTTCTAATTTTTTTTTTATTTTACTATAAAATCCACTGCAACACCTTTTAATAATCTTGCATCTACTTTAATCCTGTAGAAGGATTTTTAATTCCGTTTAATCAATTCGGAGATTTTTATACGACTATATTATATATTATAATATCAAATAATTTGATCACTTCAGCATCCCCTTAAGCCTAACTCTAAGTTAACAACATAATGAAAAACCGCGGGTTTAACCGCGACCTAAGGGGTTCCTATTCTGTAACTTTTAATGACTGCAATGATATCGTTACATTATTGCGCAGGTTTTGTATACCGCAAAATAGCTGCGCAACGATAATTTAATGATATTGTTAGAGTCATTAAGAATACAGAATAGGCCCCTTAGGTCGCAAATAGGTACTCCACACATTGCATAGAGTCACAAATATTTATCATTACGTTGCTGTCACCAGAAATTTAACTATTAGTCACGTGACAACGACATATCTATTACGTTTCGAGAAGTCGCTGCGACCAGTAACATGTGATCAGTTAGCACGTCATAAGAACGTATTTGTCACGTATAGTGCAGGCAGGGAATAAAGCAAGGACCGAAAATAACAATTTTTTCCAGATTTCCGATTGAAAAAAACATTGACTAAATGTTATCGTTAAACATCGACTAAATATTTAATCAAACATTGACTAAATATTTCTATTTTAAATACACCAATATTATCCTTGAAAGCTGCACTATACAATCCTGATTGATTAGAATCTTTATTTTTTTCAAAAAAGGATATTCATAACGATTATAAGTAATTTTTTGTTTCAAGTCGACGATAATCGGATGATTTTTAAATATCGATTAGCCCATAATGATTATCATCTGATTTGATCGATATCAGATAATTTACCGATAACGATTATTAGATGGCACTTATCATGTCGATTCTATATGCATGTCTGATAACGATTGTATTTGTATTCTTATAAAGTCTACACAGAGTGCACGTGCGGAATAAATTTTTGATTATTTGGTGATTTTGCTTGAATTTTGTTAATAGAGATTTCAAGTTCATTAATTTAAACTATTGTGTAATACAGTTGTGAAATGGATTGCAAAAGGAATATATTTATAAGAGATTTTTTCGTCAGTAACGAAGCTAAGTGCAAGAACTGTGGTGGTAGTTACAATGCTCAATCGACCACGAACCTTAAAAGACACCTTGCAAAGGAACATAGTGAAATGTATAAGCAAATTGAAAAACAAAACAGAAAAGAGGCCAGTGCAGAATGCAGTAGCCAAAAAAAGAAAAACTGATGTTATAAAAGTTCAGTTTGAGGTTCACGAAGACTTTTATTAAAAATTGCATCAATTTCATTACAAAGCAAAATCTGCCTTTTTCCTTCTTCGATTCTGAAGAATTTAAATATTTTATGGAAGCAACATTCAAATCTCTGGACAAAAATCCAATTATATCGCGCAATATAATGGATTATGTTACCGAAAAATATAACTAAAGCAGGAACTTATTCAGAAAATACGCAATCGCATGTTATGCATAAAAATTATTACAGCAACACGATTCAATCGCTCTGTGTTAGGTATAAATGTTCAAGTGCTAGAAGAAAATGAAGTAAAAATCTTGGCGGTGATCGAGATCAAAGCTCGTCACATTAGGGAAAATTTCAAAGAAGTGGAACAGGTTCTGAATGGCTTTTTTGTAAAGAAGAGAAAATTTATTCGATTACTACTGATAACGGACGGAATATGTTAAAATGCGTGGACCAATTATCAGTGGAAACAGAGACAGATTGGGAAGATCAGTTGCAAGCTGAAGATTGATACGACATTCTCTCAAAGTCCATCTCGTTCGATAGAATCACATCAATTAAATGTGCGGCTCACACTCTGCAGTTAGTAATTAATGACTTTTTAAAGGAAAGCGAGAGAGCAACAATAGTCGACCAAGCACGAAATGTTGTCAAAGTTCTCAAGATTATAACACTTGGATTAATAAAGTTTCCTTATTCTTTTTATATTCAACATTTAATAATTATTTTAACTTTCCCTTGTGCCATATGTATCGTGCTATAGATATCAATTAGAGCAAAACAGCTTATGGAAGCCGCCAATTGATGTTACCACGAAATGGGGATCTACATATATTATGTTGAAAGGAAACTCCTGGAACTGCGAGATTTCTGAACAAATAACTGGAGGACAATCGGTTCGTCTAAGGAACTGAAGGAAGAGAACTGGAATGTAATTGCTAAATAGTAAATATTCTAGTGTCCTTACAACTGAACTGACTTTAAATTTAAAAAAGTCAATTGCTGTTAGATGATTTTTATAAGCACTGGTTAGAACTTATCTATCTAGATGGAAGACCTGAACAGCGACTTGAACAAAAAAGTCATTCATTTTTTACTATAAGAGAGAAAGGGCTGCTTGAACATGACACCATGTACGCTGCACTATTCCTTGATCCCAGATTTCGGCGATTGATTTCGGTTAAAAAGCTTGCCAAAGCTTCACAGCATTTAAAGAAACTGGTGGTTAAAATGACACAGGTATAATTTAATCTATCAGTTATCCATTTGTGTTTGAAAATTTCGTGTCTTTAAAGGGAGATATTACTACGTCTGTATCGGTCATGGGGACACAGGAAGAATCAAATGACAGAAGAATAAATATTTAATATAGATGAAAGCTCCATGCAAAGCACATCGATATTTCGCATCTGTATCATGAAACTCACTGCGTCTTCTTCATTAGAAGATGACGATGAAGAATTTGATACAAATGTTCGGCAGGTTTATGAAGAAATTAATGGATATCGTCCGAAGAGATTAGATGTGGAAGAGGATTTGCTCAAGTCTGGGAATCCAAAAAATATCAGCATTCTTGACTATACAACTGGCTCGCTTCGTTCATGGCGTTCCCACTACGCAAGTGAGCATTGAAAGATCATTTTCAGCATTAAAACTAATTCTTGATGATTTACGTTACAACATAAGTGAGCATCTCGAAAAGTTAATGTTTGTTAAGCTAAATCAATGATAAAACAAAATTGTTACAAAGTTTAAGAAAAATAAAAGACAATTGTAATATTTTTGAACATATTCACTTTTTCATAAAACTTACACAAAAGAAAACGACACAAATACGTTAAATGTCAGTTTCAAGAATCGTCTGTAAAAATTCGTAGATATAATAAAAGTTCAAAGCGTTCTACTTATGGAAAGCCCTCAACGTTTTCCAAAGCAGTTCAGTAGACGCCGCAGACGCCACTGGCTCCCATTGTCCAAATCCAATATTGACAACACAATAATTGACAATGACAAATGACAGTCACGAATTACCCCAGTGCCCCAAAAGTTTTAGCTCAGTTTCGAAACAAATGCAAGTGTTATCAGACATACATATAGGATCAATATGATAAGCACCACCTATAATAATCGTTATCGGTGACTGATATCGATCAAATCAGCTCAAAATTGTTATGAGGTAATCGGTATTTAAAAATCATTCGATAATTGTTATCGTCGACTTACAAACAAAAATTACCTAATAATCGTTATAGGAAGGAACGAGAAAACACAGAGACAACAAATAATTATTGTATAATTTATTACATATATATCATAACGATTACAGTCCTTGAAATAAAGAGTCAAGGAAGAAAGAACAGAACATTTCAAATGCCTAATATTAACACATCGCCGTCAGGATATGAAAAAAAAGAGAGAAAGAAGGAATTCAATACAATTCAGATAAGTTGAAGAAAGAAGATTAGCACGTGGCCTTTAATAAAATACATTCAATACAGGAATTAAACTATAATATTGAAAAAGGGAAGAACAAGAGACAAAATTGTGAAGTATGGAAGAAAAAAACAATTTTAAGAATTTTTATTTTAGACCGCATGTAAGAACACAATCAACACTTGATCTTTTTTCCCAAGAAATGCTACCTCTCTCTGTTTCGAATCATGATGTTTGAAACATAAATTTTCTAAACAATATAACATATTATAGGCCCGTATATGTGATAATACAGATAGACTATAGAAATGAAAGTTTTAAACGGTCTAACTGAATCTTCAATGTTTGTATGATTCTTGTGTGAATTTATATACTATGTATACATAATATATAATTTATATACTATGTAGTCCCCAAAAACGCGCGTCGAAATGATTTTTTGGTCTTGAAAATGCTAACTCTACTAAACTATCGCAGTAATATCATGAATTAAATTGGCTAGCAATTTAACAAATTTTTTATGCTTATTCGCATCTTCGAAACGATCTTAATAATGTTGAATAACATATTAAAATCTAAATAATTAATTCTTATTGCGAAAAATATTACCTCGGCCGGGAGTCCGGATTTCTTGCATTCCATGCGAGCGTTCTAAGCCTTTAAACTACCGAGCCCTTAGTAATTCTTCACAATAATATTCTTCACAATAATTGGCATACGAAGGAATAATGTCTCTTTAGGAGACATAAATGAACAATATAACATATTATAAGACCCGTATATATGATATCACAAACTATAAAAATCAAAATCTTAAACAGCCTAGCTGAATCTTAAATATTTGTATGATTCTTGTATGAATTTATATACTACGTATGTATGTAGTCTCCAGAATGCATGCCGAAATGATTTTTTAGTCGTCGGTCAAACACCATGGTTAATGCTGAGTATTGTAAATTTCAAGCCTTGTAACTCGAAAAATATTCGAAAAATATTAATAAAAAAATAGTTTATTATATTACGTGTACAACTTTGCTTCCGCCGTTTTTTTCCGAAATTCGAGACTTTATTGTAAAAAACTGGTTATACATTTATGATTCAAAGTATTGTCCATCGCTGGCCATTACTTTCTCCCAGCTTTCGGGTAGCGTATGAATACCGCGTCGAAAAAACTGGTCATCTTTTGAGGCTATCCACGAATCGATCCAATTTTTTACTTCATCATAAGACCGTGCTGGTCAGCCAGGCCGTGTGCCATTGATCGAAACAAGTGATAGTCAGAGGGAACAACATCTGAAGAATACGGCGGGTGGGGTAGGACTTCCCATTTCAACGTTTCCAAGTATATTTTGACCACTTTCGCAACATGGGGTCGAGCATTGTCATGCTGCAAAATCACTTTATCGTGTCTCTCGTTGTATTGCGGCCGTTTGTCTTTCAATGCTCGGATCAATTGCGTTCGATACCGATCGCCTGTGATTGTTTCAGTCGGTTTTAACAGTTCATAATACACTACACCGAGCTGGTCCCACCAAATACAGAGCATGACCTTGGACGTCAAAATCACCGTTCTTGAAGCGTTGAAACCACTCACGACACGTTCTTTCACTAATAGCGGCCTCACCATAAGTATTTGAGAGCATTCGATGAGCCTCAGCCGCAGATTTCTTCATATTGAAGCAAAAAATTAAAATCTCCCGCAAATGACGAGAATTTGGCTCGTAAACTGACATTTTCAATCGAGAATAACTTTATGATGCAGACACAAATCGACTAATGTTTCTATGGGGTTATGTTGACAGATGCCCAAGTTTATTGTATGACGTCTATGATCTATTTATTTCGACCACCACTTACCGCTAAAGCCATCTATAGGAAAACGGTGGAAGCAAAGTTGTACATCTAATAGTATATGGTAAAGATCATACATTTCGCAGATTTTCTCCAGATCCATTCTTAGAATGCCAACGTTTCGTGAATCTTGCATCCTCCTTTTATATTACGCTATTTGTTGAAATGATAAGGAGAAAGAAGAGAATTGTGAATGGAGAGGGGAGAAATGAGAGAAATTGGTCGATCTTTAATCGGGAAAATAATTTTCCATATTTTATTTATGTTGTAGCCATTATCTCTATTTAGATTGATAGAGTATTTTTGTATCTCTATGGCTTCTCTATATTTTCTAGGAAAATATGATGTAATGTTGGCTATTGTGGTCATTTTGTCAAATAGTATTTGATGTCCTGTTTCCGATATTGTGTTCTGATAATGCTGATTGCATGACGTGTTTTAGCCTGACATCACGTTGATGTTCTTTTATCCGTAGGTTGATTCTCCTCTTGGTTTTTCCAATGTATTCTGCAAAAACAAGATATTTTGTATATTCCTGAGGAGCTGAGATCTTTGATCTTTAGGATTTTTTAAGATTTGTCCTATCTTTTCGGGTGGTTTAAAGATAGTTCGGATATTGTGTTTGTTTAATATTCTGCCAATCCGATTTATTATTCCTTTGGGAGATTATTCCATATGGGAGAATGGATAGGATCCTTTCGTCTAATTGTGCCAGAGACTATTGTCTTGTTTGCATGTTTATTGATTATTTTGATTATGTCTTTTTTGTCGTTTTTCTGTAAGGCTAATTTTAGATGATTGAGTTCTGTCTGTAGATGTTCTTTGTCAGAGATAGTGAAAGCTCTATGTACAAGTGAGTTGATTGCAGACTGTTTTTGTGCTGGGTAGTGGTGCGACTCGGCATGTAGGTATCTATCTGTGTATTGATTTACATTTGATGACCTAAGGTACCATTCTTTTTTAAAAACAAGAACATAAGAAAGGAAGTTTTTTGTTTTCCTCTATGTCTATAATGAAGTGGATATTTGGATGTTGATTATTGAGGAAAATAAGGAATTTACGGAGTTCAGTCGTGTCTCCATATCATGAATTTATTATAGTATTTTAAAAAGTAACCTCTCGAGGTAAGTTACAAGAATATGTAATGAAAAATGGAGGGTTCCACTTAAAAAAATTCATAGTGCCCTTACTTTGACCTTGACGAAAATCAAATCAATAGTACCTTCTTATGTACTTCTAAACCACAACTATTTACAATTATTTACAACTATTTTTTGAAAAATATTTTCGTATCATAGTTTTCGAGAAATCTTAATGCATTATTTAAAATGGGACATTCTGTATACTAGTGTGTATGGTGCCTATATTTAAAACACGCCTTTATGATGTGAGCGCATATTTAACATAGGCTGCATTCAGCAGAGAAAACTAATCAGTTAGTATTTAGTAATTCTTTAATATATTTAGTTTTTACACTTAGATCTAATGAAGAGATCTTAAAAGACAAAAAATAATATTAAAAAATCATTATAACTCAGCAAACGAGAATGAATTAAAATGGATTGAAATTTTTTTCTATCCGAATGCGTATTTTAAAATACAACAATAGCGAATACTTTTTTTGAATTTAATTGGATTCAATTACAATAGATTCAATTAGATTCAATTGAATTGAAAAACTGCATTTCCTATTCAAAATTTTGAATTGAACAGTATTCACAATTGTGCGTGCGTGCGTGCGTACGTGCGTGCGCGCGCACGCGCGCGCGCGTGTGAGTGTGTGTGTGTGTGTATGTGTGCGTGTGTTTGTTGTATACACAGAAAAAGCTAATATTATTTTTAGATTGAAAGGCATACAGATATGCTCCATGCAATTCCTATAAATGAATAAAAATTCAGGATTGAAAAGCATTCATTTTAACATTCGTGAATCAATATTTCTGAAAATCTGAATCCGTTTCAAACCATTTCAATCATTCTCGTTTGCTGGGAAGCGCTAACTGGTTAATTTTCTTTGTTGAACGGAGCTATTCTACTTGCTGGTCCTGTGGACTCCTTGATTCTTTTCTTCCATGAAAAATTTATCATCGTTACTCTTATATCAGTTACAAAATCTAGCTAGCTATCAACAATTTCAAGATTGTTTACGGAAAGAATCGAATGATAAATCCTCATCCCCTTTTATCTCATATCAAATTATTATCCAGCTAACGTTAAATATTCATAGAAAGTTCGGTTCATATTCCTAATGTACCGAATATTCTGAACAGTGAAAGAATCGAATTCAGACACTGAATATGCAAATGTCGATGAAATGTTCAAAATATTGTATGAATCATAGTAGACATAATATCTCTAGATTGCACATTCAAGATATGAGGGGTAAAGCTCAAGTAGAAAAAGACGCATTTATTGTGATCCAGGTATATTCTTTCTCGTTTCGCGCATGCACGAGGCAAAAAGCAAAGATCACAACGTATTACGTCTTTTTCTACCTGAGTTTTACCTCCTCGAATTTCGGAGAATGCTCAGTCTAATTATACTATGTCTATCGTATAAATATTCCTTGAAAATCGCGAGAGAGCGACAGTACACATCTCCGCTGACAAAGGTCCACGACAGAGAGCATTTACTCATTAACAAGAATCATCTTGAAAAAATATAAGAAGCGCAGCATTTCGTAAAGTAAATAAAATAAATTCTAAAATTGGGCTCTAAGGTGAAAGTGTGAAGTGAATCTTTCAAAGCAAAATTTTGTTTAAAACTGATTCAGGGATGATCGGATATGGAATTTATGATAAATAATAATCTGAAAAAATAATAATTAAAATTTTGCAGAACATATATATGGAATATTCTCGGAATATATAACAATATGTACATGGAATTTTTAACCGATATTTGAATTTTGCTTTTACATTCCGTAAATATTTCGGAATATTCCAGAATATTCTTAGAATAGTTTTGGGATTTTAGGAACTTGTTACGAATATTTCAGAAATATTTAACGTTAGGGCCGCGACGTAGACTTTTGCATAACATATAACGCATAGTACATAAGAGAATCCAATCAAAGTTCTTTTCTGTGAAATAGAAAGAAAAGAAAGATTCAATTTGATCAATTCTCTTATGCGTTGTGCTTTATGCAAAAGTCTGTGTCGCAGTCCTTAATCACGCAGGCAACCAGGAGGATTAGAAGCAATAAAACTTAAGATGTAGAGACCATAATCCGTTCAAGATAAAGTTTCGATCCATAACCTTGCTAAGTCATAAGTCGAAAGAAATTAACAATAATTTCTGTCTTTAAACTGTTTTTGCCCAATCTTTAGGCTTTAACTGTAACACGAATTAAGCAAAATCCAATTCTTACGCCTAAAAACATAAGTTCTGTGCTCGTCATTTACAACTTACGGCTTACGGTCTTTTAAAGCAAGATTGTGGCCTTAGATAAAGGATCATGAAAGACTCTCTTTTTAATAAACGAATCAATTCCGGATAGAAATTCTATATCTCTGCAGTTAAAACACAACGGATGTCTAACGCTAACTTTAAACAAGAATAGATATCAAGTTTGCTGCAAAGATTTTAAAAAATCATAAATTAAACTTTTGATACTTGAAGGCTAAGTCTTTTATTTATCGCGATTTTTATTCAACATCATTAATTGTGAAATTTATTCAACACCGGGCGTTCATGACTAGTGATGATCTTTCTGTAGTTTATACTTCTAAGAAAAGATCATAATCTAACAATAATAATTTTCACATGAGATAACTGAAATTTACTCTAGCATCCACTCCTTTCCTTGGCGACATCATCTGAATTTGATCAATCTGCTGAATGTCACTGACAACAAAATGGAATGAGGTGAAAACGGAAGAAAATTTGGCACATATAGTTGATCGGGATTTTACAGCTTTCTTTCTCACACACTTGATTCAGCACTCAACCTTGGTGAAAAAATTTCGCTGAAATTATTTCATGTTTTGGAATATTTTAATAAAATTACTGAAAATTTGTTGAAATTTCACTGAAAGTGAATTTTTCAATTAACATATTAAAAAATCGTTAAAACTGAACTAAAATTTCTCTAAAATTTTGTTGAAATTTCTCTCTCTGAAATTTTTACTAAAATTTTGTTAAAAATGAATTTTTCAGCTAAAAATCGCTAAAATTAAACTGAAATTTTTCTGAAATGCTGAAATTTTGCCGAAGTGTTCCAAAATGTAGAATAATTTCAATGAAATTTTTCCATCATGAAATTTCTCTTCTATTTATATTGTTTTAAGAACTATAACTGTTTTAAGAACACTTTTCGACATCTGAATGAGTATTGCAAACAATGACGCGAATTCCCGCTTGCAACTAGAGATCCTCTAATAAAAACTATGATACGATCCAATTTGAGCCGACTTTTGTATGTAAGGTAGTAGTTTCGTGGTGAATTCGATCACTCACACAGTCGCATTATGTTAAACCGGCTGAATCAATGCATATTAAAAGCTACTTTTATAAAATATTCAATACAATGATACAATATAATCAATAAAATGATATTAATTTTATTATATTTGATAATAAAATGATATATCTATATTTGTTAAATATAACGTGACAATATCATAGACAATTAATCATTTAAAAATATTTGTATACTTTTACATTTAACTTTGCTAATTTCATGTATAGCAAGTACTGATCTAGCGTAGTGCAAAAGTAATCGAATTCGGTATCAGTAAAATCTATAATAGAGAGAAAAATATATTATATATCTGTCTAACTTTAATGCGTTTCTAAACTAAATCTAAATCTGTAGTGACGGAACATGTGTACGTACATTAGATTTGTTTTCTGTTCCTGCACTAGTTGCACTAGTTCAACAAGTATACACTAAAACACGTTTTCTGTTCCCAAAATGGCATCAGCGATGGTATTTTTTGTTCCAGTGCAATAGAACTCAGTGCACGAATTCTCTGTATTGAATCTGGCTGCACTAAGTCTGGAGTCAATGCGAACAGTACACAAGTACTAGTGAACATTAGTTCATGTACATCTGTCACAGAGGTGAACTATAATTGTACTGTTGCGCATGGTTACAAACTCTCTCTCTCTCTCTCTCCCCCCCTTCTTCTTCTTTACTTATTAGTTCTCGCCTCTAGAGAAAATGAAGAAGAAATGGATCATAAGAAACCGGTTATGTAAACGAGCTGAAAGAGTGGTTACGACAGATAACTTATCACGCGACTTCCACCCCACTTTCTCTTACTAAAGGGCGCACGACTTCTATAGATTTATTCGCATCGCATGTTCCAATATGTTCCAATATGCTCCTATCATAGCTCCTACTCACTCCATTAGAATGAATAGGAACTATGGCAGGAGCATATTGGAGCATGTTGGAGCATGCGACATGAACAAATCTTATAATTATACTGTTGCACATCTTTTTCTTAGTTATGGCTCTTGCTTCCAGTAGATCATGGAGATCAATATAGCCAGAGCAAAAAACGTATAGTGTGTAAAAACGAAAAGATAAAATGCCCGCAAAAATGACAAAGCCTGCTCGGATACCAGACACTTGCACGGATTTCTATAATTGTATTGTTTTGTATTTCTATAATTGTATTGCACATGGGTTTCGACTTTCCACGCGAAGTGACTTTCATTCCACCTCCCTCCTGCCAAGGGGTATACAACTTTTTATACAAGTAGATTTTACATTGTGTGGAAAATCGCAATCCTTTTTTTTTTTAGCAAGAAGACAGGATGAATCTCATTTCATGTAAGAAAATCGAAATCCATGCGCAACAGTACAATTAGATCTTGTTTTGCCCTTGTGATAGATTTCCTAACTTCAGTAATCAATTTTAACATTTAATATCTCGATTTGCGGAGGCTTTTTTCTTGTTGAACCTTTATTTTTATGTGAAAACGCATTAATTGAGTGTATTTTTATCAAAATTTGAAGTGACTGAGGTATTGTAAACTATACTATAATATTATAATTTGTAAAATATTAAAAGTATAAAAAAATTTTATCGTATCAACTCCATTCTTTTTACGTACCAAAGTATCGATTGTATATCTCGAAATGTGTAAAAGTTGCAGAACTAAATAAATCTATTAGATACTAAGGAAATTATAAATATTCCAGTAAACTTTTATAATTTTAATCAAATCTTTAAATTTTCAAAATAATTTTATAAAAAAAAGGTGTTAAACTGAACAATTCCACTCACATGCATTATTTCACTCAAATATCTTACATCCGCAGATATCTATATTAGTACCAAATCGCTTTTAAGTTGATTTAATGATAGCGACAGTTCCACATAGCAATGTATTTCCGCAGGATATTCTAATTTGATCAGCTTGATCTCATTCTGATCCAAAACATTAAATCGTTCATATGATTAACTCAGGATAATTATTATTGTACTAATATAAAACGTCCCTAGGATTTTGATCCGAAAAAATTTTTATCATTATAGTGATAAATTGCATTATTTAATTTTCGACACATATATGTCATATACGTATTTTACGTATGTCATAGAGACATATCTTTGCAATTTAATTGTAAATTTTTTAAATGTATACATAAATATCCCACATAGACATACTGAAAAGTGTCCTTTATTTCGAGAAGAATTTAATCATATTTATTTTCATATGTTATTAATTTTACAGTTGCAGCTATAGCTTATTTTGTTTTTTGTTGTGCATAATTTATTTTTAAATAAGTATAGGTACGGTTATTTATTAATTGAAAAAGCAAAAATTTTAATATTTTCAAATCTATCGATTGTAAGTATTGTTTTAATGAAAATTTTCTATTTTATTAATTAAACTAATTATGAATAACTCTATTTAAAGAAAACACTTTCAGAGGCTCCATGAGCACACTCTGATCAAGCGACATAGTACCACCGCGAAATGGACTCATTTTCCATAAAAAGAAAATGACATGGATCCTTACAAAGAGGCGTATGCAAATAGAGTTGTCACTTACTTTTAGCTTGATCAGAGTGTGCTCATGGACTGTCATGGAGCCTCTGAAAGTGCTTTTTTTAAATAGAATTATTCATAGTTAATTTTAGTGACGTATATTCATTTCCTGCATTTTGTATTATACTGAGACAAAGATTATATTCTTGTAAAAAAGTACTGCGCAGTAGTGCTCAGTAGTATTTTTCTACAAAGATTTAACATCCTAAAAGACATTTTAGGACGTTCTGAAATAAAGGATGAAATTTGATCATCCAGAAGCCGCGTACAGATTTACATCAAAACGCTTGTTGCGAACCGTTCGCTGTTGCGAACTTCGTCACGAACACTGTCGCGTCAATGCTACCTTTGCAATAATCGCCACCGCACCGCCGCGAACTGTTACAAACCTCATTGCGAACGTTGCCACAGTGTTCCATTTTTATTAATTTACGAAATTTGTCCATATCGAGACCGTATTTATTATCATTTGTATAACACTATCTCAAACCGAATAAGGTACACTAAATAAATAAATTATTACAATATACTGCAATGATTCGTTTGATGGTGAAAAATTCATGGAGGTAACTACTAACCGAAATATTGTCCCACATTACATGATTTCATATGATTTTTGATTATAAATAATTTTTTTCACGCATATAAAGTCATTTGGTAAAATAAATACGATTTTATTTAGTATTACGCAATGATTTCTCGTAATTGCATATGTAAATATCGGATTACACAGATTAGACATTTCATAAATTTTAAATGATTTCGAGGTCCCAAGATTACCATAAGTAGTTATCCCCTCAGAAAAATTGACTTCTTGTGACTTTAGTAAGAAGGCTCGATATTCGCAGCGACGTTCAAGACAATGTCCACATTGGTGCCGCCGCACCGAATTGTACGCGGCTACGTATGCGAACATTTCTTTGTGGCGGCGAAAAACTGACTTTCAACCGATCAACCTGACATTACGAAGTAATGTTCGAGACATCACGTCCACACTGCATACATCTTGTTCACAACAATATTCGCGATGGTATTCAGATACAAGTCACATGATTTTATGCGGTGATGTTCGTGATAGCATTCGAGACTATTCATACAGCACATCATCTTCTTCGCGAATGTCATTCTGATACAAGTCTGTACGACTTAATGATATCTAAACAATGATATCCTATGGATGTAGAATCTTTTACGAAAAAAACTGACTTCCGAGATATTACTAATCACTACAGAAAATATTACAGGAAACTACTGAGAATCAGATTATCAGATATATTATTGACAACTACACAGAAGTATTACTGCCGTGTGTGATTTTTTCGCACTAGTGTTGAAATATATTACTGCCTAAATATTACTGCAAGTAGTAATGGCAATGCGTAGTAATGGCTGCATTCAGCAAAGTTGAGTGAAAGTTCACTGTTATTTATATACTCTTCTAGATCACCGATCAGATTTTCAGATCTAGAAGAATACATACATAGTAGCGCTTACTTAACTGTTGAGATTGCATTCAATATGAGAAGCTTGTGGAATTTTTTCGGTGATGCCAAATAGAATAGAAATAATACTTCGATAATTATTTCTAGCACTTTTCTTTTAAATTTGTTGAAAACGTTATTACAATATTATAATATAGCTTTATATCAGCAATCACTAAAAGTATTCTAAAAAGCCTCTTAATATAAAATGTATAGTATATAATAAATAAATAAATATTTACATATAATATAATTTTAATACATATAATGTCATTTCAATATATGTACATTTATGGTACATTGCATGCACAAATAATAAATAAACATATATACAATAATATAAATATAAACAATAATATAAATATACACAATATTGACAATATAGATTGAGTAATATTAATCACTTCCATTTTTGTGTCATTTTAACATACATTCAGGTTCGCGTCACATACAAACTATTTAGTAGCTCACTTGAAGAAAACAGGAAATCTACTAATATACAACAGTTCTATCATTTAAGTGTTTTTATCAAAATTATTAATCATTACCAATTAGTCTGTGGCTAAAAGTTTTTTGAAAAAAGAAACACATATCATTGTTTACTAAAATATGATACGTTTATCAAATAACGATAAAGAGCAGTTCGATTGATTTGATTATAGCAAATATATTAGTTAATTATATATATATTATATATATATATGAATCTCTGTCAATTAATTATTCGTTAATTGAGAAGTTCGAAGAAAGAAGCACATATTACAGGCACAGCACATGATACACATTCACTCGATGAGAGCAGTCAACCGATTTTATTGGTTATGTTTATAACTAACGTTGTCGAAACGCAAAATCACATCTTCCTTGCTTATTGCAGGCTTCTGCCTCCTGAAAGGAGACACAATACAGCCAGCTCTTATTAAAGTACACAAAGTAAGATTGTAAGATACGTTTAACGCTGAACTCGGCTTTGCAAAAATATAGGGCTGATATAACACTCGTGTCGAAGCATCCTGAGCTCTTATTCTGTAACTGTCTTTACCTACTGACGGTTGTCGGTGTCGTTGTGCAAATATTTTCTATGGCTACACAACATATCGACAACATCAACTGTAGGCATGCAGTATGGAATCGCGCCCCTGATCGAGTGATTTTTCGAAACTAACGTGAAATCATGATATAAAGACATATATCATGCGCGGAAACACATGTCCTCAATAATGTGTGATTTATGTATAACTGCTCTGTAATCTGTTGGCAATAATTATTACATGAGCAGTAACACTCCCAATAATAACTTCAGCGATATAATGCCTGTCGTACGATCCGTCAGTAGTAATTACTACATGGGTAGCAATATCCCCAGTAATAACTATACACTCAGTTAGTTTTTTTCCGTAATATAAGAGATAAGCGAACATATAAATATCCTCAGTTTATCCTAAATACTTCTTAAGTTTCTTCAGATACGTATTCTGAATGTTCGAAAATCACTTGACATACATCTATAAAACGTACCTAGGATCAATTTTTACTGTGTAGGATATGTGTTATATGTATACGATGTGTACTATATATGTATATGTGTTGTGTATGCAAAATGATTGGGCCATTGAATGAACTCAACCGATATCCAGCCGATTTACAGCTTCAGTCGAAGTTAGTGATCTAGTATAGCCATCTATGCTCACGTTTCACATTTTATATCTAACATGATCGATCAAATAATTAACATTTGAAAACGTTAGATATATGGTAAGCATTTTAAACTGGTCGCAAGTATTTTACTCTTTTTCCCATTATTCTTTATTTAATGTATAAAGAGTTATGCACAATCAAAGAAAAGAGAATAAGAATTTTAACTTATTAGAAACTATAACATATACTGTGATATATAGTTTATGAAATATATAGTTTATGATAGACTCAAAATTCTTATTCTCTATTCCCTATTTTTTTAATTGTACGGAACTCCTAAAATATATGTCAGGGTACAGAATAGAAGATATAAGAAATTAAGAATAAGGAATAAGAAATTTTAATCTATCAAAAATCAGATACATCGGAATACATAGATAAGTTGAAATTTCTCATTTCTCCTATTGTGACGGCACATATATTCCGATGTATTCGATTTACACACACACACACACACACACACACACACACACACACACACACACACACAC